>NC_047031.1:2136880-2208714 GCF_902652985.1 Pecten maximus | reverse complement strand
GACGTCAAACTAAACTAAACAAATCAAACAAGTTGTATCAAATTATATTATTCACACTTGCTTGACCAGATGGAAGCGTTTGAGGGGTCACATTGCGGGAGGAAGCTGGAGTCCAAAGGGAAGAGAAAATCGAACCCTGACCGCCTAGGGGAAAGACAAGTTTGTTACAAACTACCACTGAGCCACCCGGCTGAACTCGGCAAGCATTCGCGCCGTATACAACTCTGTGTATTTAAATAATGTACAGACAAAAGCGTCTACTTCTGGCTAGTATTAATAGAGGAAAATGTTATCTCTACTCTAATTCATACTAACCAGACCCAGACACCTGTTGTACAAATAATAGTATTTTATAGATTTATTTCAGAACAAATTGTTTCCTGATAATTCACAATATTATATAATTCATTATTTATCAGTCAAATAACACCGGTGACGGTTTTTATTTTAGGATGCATAACTTTAATGGTCTCTCCAAACATAAATATACCACAGCATGTCTAGTCTTATCTTAAACGTAACCAGAAATACATATATATTGAAATATAGGTATTTCTGACATTTTCTAATATAAGACTAGACATGTCCCTGTGATTATACGTCTATAACCGGACGTTTGACAGTCAGGAAATAATAATCACAGACTCCATGACATTTACATAATACCAAGAACTCATACAACAGGATGTCGCGTTTTCACTTTCGATTTGTGAAGCTCTGAATACAGCGGCTGTTTATCAGCTAACAAATGCATGTAATATATATATTATACTATACATACCTATCTATTGTGTATAATATAGCAAGTCGGACTATCAATGTCAGTTTTAGCCGTAATACTCACCCTAAAATGCTCTAAACTACGATAAAACCATCGATCGTTTACAGGCAACGAGTCATTCCTTTACTTCCTTGTTGTGTATAATATACAGATCACTGGCGGCGGGCGGTATCATAATTCCGGATATAGCAACATAAAACAATATATTAATGTTTTATGAACTAAGGTATATATCAAATTGAACTTTATGCGTATAATTCGTCCAAATTTATTATATATGATTGATTAAATTACCGGTAAATTAAATAAAAGTTATCTCCATTAACACATTAAAAGTTAATAAATACAGTTGTATTTACCTCGTGTCTGTATCTATAACGTTAACGTGGTGTGTACATGTTATTCGATTATCTATATATATTTGTTTTAGTTTATATCTAAAACATCAATTTATTACATTTTTACCAGTGAAATATCAAAAATTATTCAGTCTATAAAAGTGATATTTTTCACTAGTGAAGAATATCATATTTTTCACTAGTGAAAAATATCACTTTTGCTGATTTGACCAATCAAATTAAAGATTAGAAAATACCAAAATAATTGACCAATCAGAGAGCCCGACATATATGTCAGCACCTGGACAGGGGAAACTACTGTTTTTGTTTACAAATTATCGCTGTAGTCCTGGTTAGCATACGGGGTAGGGTTTTCGTTGATAAAAAATGTAATAAACAGAATATCTAACAGTGTCTTCAGTAATACCAAATATATTTCACTCGTGTGGCTAATATTTTTATATTTTTCACTCGTGCTGCGCACTCGTGAAAAATATCAAAATATTAGCCCCACTCGTGAAATATATTTGGTATTACTGAAGACACTGTTAGATATCCTCTATATAACTGATGATGTGTCGAAAGGTCCAGTACGTAATAACGACGTTATGAACCAACCTAGGTACTGGATCCTAACAAATAGGTTTTTTTTTTTCGTTAACGTCCTGTTAACAGCCAGGGTCATGTAGGGACGTGGCAGGTTTTAAAGGTGGAGGAAAGCCGAAGTACCCGGAGAAAACCACCGGCCTACGGTCAGTACCTGGCAACTGCCCCACGTAGGTTTCAATCTCGTTACCAAGAGTTGGAGGGCTAGTGTTAAAGTGCCGGGACACTCTAACCACCGCGGTCCCTCCTAACAAAGAGGTGTTTGCTGTCATATATTATCATTAATATCCAATGTGTGATGTGTGTACAAAGTCAGCACGATTTGCGAACGATATAATAAATGTGCGATTGTATCAATATTAATTCAGTATGTGTTATACAATATTTATTATTTGATAAATAACTTCGGGTATACAGCGATCCAGGGTTTGATACTGGCTTTGGTTGTTCTTGGTTTCGCCAGCGTTTGTCTAGTTCATATTCAAACATGTTAATATTAGATGCTGCGACAATATGTTCTGGTTAGTTATATCATATAGATACACGTCTGATTATTCAGCAAGTCTGATTAAAACGGTTATTATTTAGTACGTCTATAGAAAGGGTTGAATATTTTCGAATAACGCCTGGCGACTTTTATTTGAATTTGTACGTTTTGAAAAATAAAAATGAGAAATATTGAAATATATACTGTATAAAGATGTATGTATAGGTCATCGTAGATGACTTGAATTTCATTTTTAATTTGACAGATAGTAAAATGTATTCCACAACTCTCATAGGATTGTAATCTATATATATATGTCCTTGATACGACACATTCCGTATAGTCTGGCAAGTTATTCATTATATACAAATATTTGATTAAAGCGTTTCTTTTCTATAATATCATAGAGTGTTTCGGTATATATATTTCAGAATGTCTCCTGAAGCGTTGAGTATCTACGTTATGAAAATAAAGAAATATGTAAGATATGTCCTATACATCTGTATCGGTCAATGGAGTTGGTTACATATTCATTTTATATCTGATACGGACTACAATTTAACACACAATGTCGTCAGATGTTACGATTTAATTGAGGTATGTATGGTGTGTACACGATGTGTTGGGTGTATTTTCCGATCACACAACTGTATACATACCCACCGCCGAACACGTTTATGATGGACATCTTAAATTTTGCCCGACACGGGCCACTGCCACTAATACTGAAATCAAACTAAATGGAAAGCACACACTTTTAATCAATTGGCTAAGACATAAAACAAGCTACTTGTTCCCTTTCTAATGTATTATCATGTTAGAATAAACGAATTATATTTGACACGGAAGGAGAGAGAAACTCGAATTAACTTTGAATTTATATATAGATATTTCCGGTTTGTGTCCGTTATATAAGCTTAGTAACGGAAGCATCGTCTTAAAGTGTGTAAACGTCAAATTTGATGCGTATGAAAACATTGTTGATTCATCACGATAAGCCGGACCGATGTGAACAATTAAGGTGAATACGCAATGACTCTTTTCTTTTCTGTTTTAACTTTGTTTCCAAACATTTCCTATATCTTGTTAATTCCTCCATTTGACAACCTTCCCCGACAATGTGGAATCAGCTGTTTAGCCAGTCTAGTCATTGTCCGGCTGTTACGTCTATTCGAATAAAGCAAAAAAAAATATATATATACATATATTACATGAATACGATACATAATATGTACCCGACAGAATTAATTTTTGATACTTAACCTTAATTGACACCGTTCAGAGATAGCTTGAAAATCTCTGATAAGTCCAAAACGTGTCATAAAGCAGGGTTTTATTTTTCCAAAAATTCCTTAGCTTGACTCTTGGAGTGAACAAGTCTAACCTGAAATGGACGCCAATGTCAAATATCTTCACCCTAGTGCAATTATAAACACAAACAATTAAAGTTTTTGTCAAAGTGCAAATTATGTAAAAAAAAAAAAAAAAAAAAAAGGTCCCCAATAAAGTACGTTAGATGGACTATGGGAGAGGATAATATAGCCCCACAGGAAGCCTAAGGTTCAATGTCAGTACAAGTATCTGTTTACTGGATAGCTGGGAGGGGAGGTATTCGTGATACCTGGGAGGGGGAGGTATAAGTGATACCTGGGAGGGGGAGGTATAAGTGATACCTGAGAGGGGAGGTATAAGTGATACCTGGGAGGGGGAGGTATAAGTGATACCTGAGAGGGGAGGTATAAGTGATACATGAGAGGGGAGTGATAAGTGATACTTGGGAGGGGAGGTATAAGTGATACCTGATAGGACAGGTATAAGTGATACCTGAGAGGGGAGTGATAAGTGATACCTGAGAGGGGAGGTATAAGTGATACCTGAGAGGGCAGTGATAAGTGATACCTGGGAGGGGAGGTATAAGTGATACCTGGGAGGGGGAGGTATAAGTGATACCTGAGAGGGGAGATATAAATGATACCTGGGAGGGGGAGGTATAAGTGATACCTGGGAAGGGAGGTATAAGTGATACCTGGGAGGGGAGGTATAAGTGATACCTGAGAGGGGAGGGATAAGTGATACCTGGGAGGGGAGGTATAAGTGATACCTGGGAGGGGAGGTATAAGTGATACCTGGGAGGGGAGGTATAAGTGATACCTGGGAGGGGAGGTATAAGTGATACCTGAGAGGGGAGGTATAAGTGATACCTGAGAGGGGAGATATAAATCATACCTGGGAGGGGGAGGTATAAGTGATATCTGATAGGGGAGGTATAAGTGATACCTGAGAGGGCAGTGATAAGTTATACCTTGGAGGGGAGGTATAAGTGATACCTGGGAGGGGAGGTATAAGTGATACCTGGGAGGGGAGGTATAAGTGATATCTGGGAGGGGAGGTATAAGTGATACCTGGGAGGGAAGGTATAAGTGATACCTGGGAAGGGAGGTATACGTGATACCTGGGAGTGGAAATGTTAGTTATACCTGGGAGGGGAGGTATAAGTGATACCAGGGAAGGAGATTTTTGAATCATACCAAGGAGGTGAGGTATAAGTAATATCATTCAATATAGTCGAACATACATTTCCCTGCAAAGTTTTAAAACAGACTAAAACATGTACGATCTAAAGGAGACATGCATGAACAATCTGATTAACTATTATATTGATTAAGTATCAAATAAAAATGGCCGCCGATCTGCCAGTTTACATTTCTAATCTCATTCAAAACTGCCCTAGGACTTGTTTGTTAGTTTGTTTGTTTATTTATTTATTTGATGATTTCGATGATTAACTGTTTGGTTACGTCATTTTCATATCTCTTTGTTGCTTTTTCACAATTTGCCACAGTGCGTTTACATCTAATGTTATGGTAAACTTGCTGTTTCGTACATGCACATGGACATTTTTTCTGAATTAACAAATTCAAAACATCCTGCTAGTTCGAGTCTTTTTTATTATTAGACCGGAGGCATACAATAGGAAAAGCAAACCCTTCCATTCCACCTATATGTCAGGTAAAATCATGTCAGAGTATAAGTCTGGGCCGTGCCGACAGGACCACAGAGGATACGTTCTGTCGTCCTAGTAAGGCCAACTGCGAGTTTACCGCGGTGTACGAACGGTTTTGTTAAGCCTTCACTCACACTTGCGCGCTTTTTCTCAAATTCACACTTTTAATTTGTATATAACTTGTCAACAACCCCAAATACGGACATACAGAAATAGACGACTACAGGTAAGACACCACACACGTCTATAAATAGTAACACGGTAATTTCCACACTACGATACACAGGTGACGAACCTTAAGTACAACCCAATAATATAAACTATTTAACTAATAACATCATTAACTCTCATCAATAAAAATAAAGCAGAATGTGACCAGGAGTCTGATACGGTAAACTGTTTTCGTGATCAGCTCACAGCTGTATGTCATTTATACATAATAAAGCGGAATTTTATCAGACTGTTACGGTAAACAAACATCTCAAACTATCGGCCTACATTTGTGTCTGTTTTAAACATTTTAAAGCTGAATAATATCGCTAGTTTATCACCATTTGCAGTTATTTACCATATATACATCATGAGAAAACTGTATTTGTCACGCATCAGTGTTTGGAACATGGTGACGCCGATAGCTTGAGTAAACAATACAGTTCTCGACAAGGGAATCTAATCTTCTATTCACACTAGTACAGCTGAAAGACCCGAATATAATTATCCTCATCTGCGCCACGGAGCCAGTTAAGACGTCGAGTGAAGTTGAGTTTACCATTTATCGATTTTGCCCATGGGTATTTAATTCCGCCCGATTACGTCAGCAGTTCCCTGACTTGTGTCCCGTCTCCAGACATATGTACAACGTTGTGTGACATATAACCACACACGTAGATGTTTCTCTCCCTGTGAACGTCTATTCCCCAGGGACGACTCACGACTCCGACCTTCAGCACGTCCGTGTGACGTTTGTCCACCGACAGTCTGGACACCACGACGTTTCCAGTATTCCATCTTCAAGGTGTAGTACACACAATCAGACCATAACCGAAACGCATATGCTTCGAACTAGTGATATCAGGTAAAACATGAAATGGAAATTGTTGGTATTAAGATCAAATTATCATAACAGCAATGGTATTACATTCCGTTTGATAAAAGGAATACTTAATCAAAGTTTAATTGGAAACCGGCGATTTTTGCGATTTTGTAGCAGTTGGAGTTGTATATAAAATGTCGTTATTGCTGTTTTAAGTCATAATATGTCACCATGCACTTCGATTGTGATGGTAAATGTACATCTCAAGTGATCTCGTGCTTGTCGTGCTTGTGTATGTTATACACATTAGTAAAGCCCAAAGACCCGGATATGGTTGTTTCCATAATTAGTGACAACAAACTTGTCACCATTTACAGATATTGCCATTGGATTGTTCATTCCGTTCGAAGACGTCAGCAGTTCCCTTGCGTGTGTCCCGTCCCCAGACATCTGTACTACGTTGTGTGAAATATCACCACAAACGTAAATGTTTCCCTCCCTGTCTACGTCTATTCCCCTGGGACACCTCACGACGCCGACCTTCATCATGTCCGTGTGACGTTTATTAGCCGAAAGTCTGGACACCGCGACTGCTTTTGGAATGTCATTATAGATACTGACGAGTGTATCTCCCTTTACTGTGTCATGAGTGATTGAGTGACATGTACTCTTGTACCGACGTAACAAGTCAGCCACGCCGCCCTTTGTAACACTGTACACCCCTCCACCATATGTACCTATGACAAACTCCCCATCTGTATGTGTTATACCGTAGCAGTCCTCACCATTTGACATCCTGATCTCAGACGACAGGGAGAGTTTGGATGCCTTGACTTTCACGACACGTATACCACCAGGACTGTCGACAGCGACTGCCACAGTGTTGTTGTCCACCAGACACAGATCATTAGGACTTCCTCGAATAGTCAACTCGTCCAGGAACTGGCCTTTGTCTGTAAACAGTTTTATTTTATTGTTTCGGTCATCACTTATCACTATTTGATCACTTGGGAGGTACACAACACCATGGCCATAGCAATCGTTTTGATCTGATGGTATCTTTATGCTGAATTTTCTGATTCTCTTCACGTTGCATTCTAACAAGTAAGGTACTATATGACAATGGCTTCCAGGAATACGCCGAGGTTGTTTCTTGATTATGATCTTTCCCATTGCGTCATCATTAACATTGTGGAGTCCACTTGCACAATGATGTTTGATGCTGACGGACGTGTACGACTTTCTCATGTCCGTTATCAGGGCCTTACACGACTCCACCTCTGCCTGTCCTCTCTGGTACAACACTATCGTCTCAATGTGGTCATTTCCTTCTACGGCAGTAACGGACGACTTCATGGTATTCAGCATACTATTCATCAGACGTTCACACTGCCGTAATGACGCCTCCGTGTTTCTCTTCTCTTCTTTGAACGACGCGATCAACTTGTCTGTTACGTCCTTCTGTAGCTTGTTTAACCGTTTATCGACCTTTTGACGTAGAGCAGTGATACTTTGCAATGCGGTTTCCTGGTTCTGTACCAGATTTTGAAGTTGTTCGTCAAAGTCCTTCACTATAAAGTCAACAACCTCCGCGTTTTTCTTCAACATGTCCTGTATGTCTGCCAGCTGTGATCCATCTTTTAATTTCTGAAAATATTCCATCGCTGTTGTCACCACTTCACAACGCCTGTGATCTTTGAAAACGCATATCTGGCATCCTAAGAGTTGATGGTCCTCACAATACCAAACCTTCTTCTTATCGTGCTGGTCACATCGAGGGACTGACTTTTCCTGTTTTGGTCGCGCTCCACAACATCCAGTTATATCCAAGATGTCACAGTCACTGTGTATGTTATCATGTAGCTGTACCTTACACGTCTCGCAAAATGTCTCGTCCATCTTTTTGCACCAGGATTTCGCGGGGTTAGTCATGTTACCTTTTGTCTGACAGGGTTTACAGTACAGTGGTTCAAATGATCGTTCTTTGAGCTTAATGAGGTCCTGGATTATAGCGTTAGTAGGGAACTGTTCTGCCCATTTGTCCTTAGATTCCAGAGGATTGAAAGACAGTATCTCCCTCCTACAGACAGGACAAGGGAATAATGTTTCTGACGCCATCTTCCCCAACAACTCCTTGGTGATGTAGGTCCCGAGGCATTCCTGACAAAAGCAGTGGAGACAGGGTAAGGACTTTGGTTTCCGAAGTCTCTCAAGACAGATAGGACAGTCAAGTAAGTGAAAGTCTAGTTCCGGAGAACGTCCACCTTCGGCCATTATGAGCGTCCAGATGGATGAACACAGACCTGCAAAAAGGAAGTATGCATTTTTTTTCTCTAGGCAGTTTATATAATTTAATTACTTTTACAAAGTGAGGAGCATTGTTATGAATTAAGTATTCATTATCACCATCTATTCACTTATAATTACATTTCCGTGAAAACATTCATAGTATCATTCATATATGACATTACTTACGCGTTGAACTGTGTCTATGTGGTATGTATAATCTATCTCAACGCCTTACAAACTAACAACACGATGCCCAATAGTGCATTATGGTGTGTTTGCTTACAAATCTCCGAAGTTAAAATCAATCACCAATACCACGCAAAACAGTTCAACGCTTATATATACATTCACCTAACTTAAAACGAAATGGTAATCGCTTAAAGATCATATATAAAATTCATAATTCCCGCTTTACCGAATTATTTTTGTTCATTAAAAGAAACAGCTGGAAGATGGCCGCGTGCTAATTGGCAAACAAAATAGTACACGGAATATTTAAATAACACTTCAATTTTGTCATCAATATAGTACGCATATGCAGATTGTCATAATACTTAATAGTATGCTGATCGCATGAGGAGAACTTGTCTATTACAACAGGCCGGCTGGGCCATAAATCAAGTTAATTATTTAAATATATCTAAACTAAAGCTACCTTATCGTAAATATTGACATCAACGCAGGCGTAAAACGTAAACTTTATTTAATGTATAATTACAAAACAGGTTGTATATCAATTTCACGCTATCACAAGCAGACGAACATAAATACACAACAATCTCCAGAAAATACACCCAAATACACGTCACACATGTATCTCGGACACTTCTTGTGGGGTGAAACTGGGGTAAAAATACGACCGTGTTCGAGCAGATGACTCCATGCTTTTTAAGGTAAAAAATAAAATAAAAATAAATCTGTCAATAACCACCTAGATGTAAGTCAAGTTAATATGTACCATTGTGTCATCCAACCAAACTCGGCCTTACAGAAAAACACCATTTCAATCAGATACAAATATAGTATTTTACACGTTGACTTGATAATTAAACTGTTTTAGATAATTCACACTGTTATGGTGTCAGTCAAAGATACATGTTAATAAAACATGGTTCTGAGCATTTGTGTTAGAAACAGTATTTGAGCATTCCGGAATTTTACACCGAAAAAGGTTCATATTTAAAGATGATGGATTTAAATGGTCTCGCCAATCATAATTTTACGTCTGTAAACGCATATTTTCAAGACAGTCAGGAGATAAAATGAAAGATTTAGCGACAGTTGCTCGCTACAAAGTAACCATACAATAGGGCGTGGCGTTTTCACTTTCGATCTGTGTAGGTATCAATACAGCGGATGTTTATCAGCTTTAAAATGCGTACTTGATATATAACATACAGATATATCTATATAGTTTATGTGTATAGCAGTAAGCTAGTAAAGCAATAATAATTTCGGACGTAATACTCACCCTAGAAAGCAATAAAGAACGAGAAAACCACAGATCGTGTACGGCGACGAGTCATTAGTTAACTCCCTTGTCGTGTGTAGTATACTGATCACTGGCTGCAGCCGGTTCCAACATTCCGGATACGGTATTATTGGATTATGTAATGTTTTTTGGACAAATGTAGATATCAATTTTTGGTATATGTGTAGACGGTTTTTTTTTTTTTATATATGTATTTATTTATTTTGATTTATTTATAAATGCAAACGTCATTGATTGTTATGATCATGCAGGGTGAACGTATCTTAACGATACATTGCATTCATGCATTATATCAATTTTAACCTTGACGATAATACATCTGATATAAATATGTATTTGAGAGCAATGTGTGTTATGCTGACATTTATCAAAATAATTGGTACTCAAATTGCAGATAATCAATACTCTTGGTGAGAGCTAACTGTTTTGTGAATCCCCATTTTAATTATTGTGTAAACATCTGGGGAAATACTTCTCAAAATAGCACTGGCAGGCTAGATAAACTACTCAAAAGGGCTGCAAGAATAATCTTAAAATGTAATGTTAATACTCCATCCCGTGATATGTTTAAAAAGTTGAACTGGCTGACATTCTCAAAACACGTCTAATCACCCAGTCAGTTCTGATGTATAAAGTTTTACATGGCTTGGCTCCTAATTGTTTGAATAATTTTAGATTTGTCTCCGCTGTCAAGTCAAGGTATACTAGGGCATCGTGAAATAATTCATTTTACATTCTTGCTTTTAAAACAAAAATGTTTAAGAGATCTTTTAATTACCAGGGTCCATCTACATGGAACATTTTACCAGAACGTGTCAGGAATTCTACGTCACTATTATCATTCAAAATGCCAAAAGATTTTGTATTGACTCATTTTAAATTATACCAGTAATAACTACTTTATCAAGACTTTCTGGCTATTACTTATTTGCTCATCTGTGATATTACATGTTTTTTATGTCTATTTAAGCATTAAACTGTCTTTTTATGGATTATATGGTCTATATAGATGCCAGAGCTTTACAGACAATCTTCATAATGCGCGCTAGCAAATGTTACTTTTCAATTAACACATTTTGTTTGCTTATATGTTTCGATACACAAGGTGGCAAGTGGTCGTTGCCATATTAAATGATCAAGATATTGTGTTGTTTTATATACAAGTCCAAATATAATGAGAGAATCCACCAGGAAATTCGCTGTCCTCTGTCAATTCCCCCTAGAAACACGACAAAATAAATAGAATATCTAACTAAAACATTTTCGAAGCAAATGTTACTTTTCCATGAACACTTTGTTTTCTTTTGGTTGATAAGTTTCGCTACACAAGGTGGCAAGTGGTCGTTGTCAGACTATATGATCAAGATCTTGTGTTGAGTCTGTTTACACATGACCATACCAAGTGCCAATACGTCTGGTAACACTATCACTCCTATAACCGTGACCAGAATCGCACAAGCTACACCTCCCATGACTACACTACAGGGTCGAGAGTCATACACGCTGATGAGTTTACGCTTGTAGGCAGATAATTCGGTTTTGTTTACTGTCAACTGGGCCCTTAAGGCGGCAATGCTCTCTTCAAGCTCGTATTGGTCAAGTGTTCGTGAAGTTACGTTCTGAGAGGAGCAACATCTACTACATGTGTGGTTTTCTACTGTAAAGGGGACAAGAGCCGCTCCCGTGGTTATAGCTGACATAACAGATGTTGTCGGATCATATGACGTCATATCCGCTTCCGTCCTAGAAGTCGCAATATAAACAGTATACGATGGTTCAGGTTCTGATATGATGAAATCTGTGGATGTATCCGTAGATCTGGTATCATTTACTTCCATTAATTCTGTTGATGATGTTATTGTCTGATCCTGCACTGCTGTTGTGTGAACCATTTCTGAAAAGAAACATCAGTTATTTTTTAAGTCTAACTAAATGTCAATTACTACATGTATTTGACCCATTTCCACTGGTCATCAAAATGGTACTTCTTGAAATGGTAAAGACGATAGATTTACATAAAGTGAACGACCAATTTTATCTTTTGATACCTCTTACTATCTTGCTAAAATGTATAATATTGATTTGATAGCATGCATAATACTTTAAGTTCACTGCTACCATAAACTTATGACGAAATAGGGAAAATTTGGTAATGGAAATATAACCATAATCCATTTCCTCAGGAAATGTTATACAAGATATAGCCGACCTTATATGACTTAGTTCACATCGGTTTCAGCATTTCATTATGATGAATACTTACCTGTTTCACATAAAACTCGATATCTGGATTTACAAAGAGCCGAACTCATCAAATTAAGTCCCAATTTGACACATTGCTGGCGAGGGCACCAGTTAGGTTCATTATCTTCATTTGCCCATCTACCCCAGCCGGTATACACTCATGGGTTATAGTCCTTAGTCAGGTCACACCTAACTGAGTCATTGAATCTCATACCAGTCCAGTACCTTTCCTCGTCCCTTTAAGACAACAAAAGTGAAACATCAATATTGCAGTAATTTCAGTAGATTTACGCAATGTCGATGATACAAATCCTGGCGGAACTTTATCAGAGAAAAAAAAAGTTAAATGCATTTATTTAAGTAATGGACAGTGCTTTCAATGGCATGGGAAACCTGTTAGGGTTCCCATGTTACATTTGCCCACCATACATCGTGCTTCCATATCGACTATAACAATATTAAAATCGCTGTCCAGTTCTTATATTTATATTGTCTTACCATTTTCCTCAACTTTGAAAAAACTGAACCAACAAAAAAAATCAAGTTTTTTTTATTGTCACATGACCCACTGGGTGTTATAGCCTTGGGCACTGGGTGTTATGGGTGGTAATTGCCTCTTAGTATTGTGTCAGCGGGATAATGTGGAGCAAATGGCAATAGTATGTATGCTGATTGGAGCTATCTGGTACTTTCCTTAATACTGTTTGTAATTGTTCAAATACTTTACTTTCGACGGTTTATTTTTTTTAACATACCAGCTGAGTTTTTTTTTTTTTTTTTTTTCGTCACTTTGATAGAATATTGCGGAACCAGTGTTTGTTTGTATTTACACTTTGCATTTAACGCTTGTTTTGCCGAAATAGACAAGTAGCTTAACAAATTAAATGCCGAAGACCCAGGCCTAGTAATGATACGTAAAAACAATTGGTCAATTTACTTCTGTTTAATTGCAAAAGAAAAGTGATTTTTAATCTGGATAAGTATCACTTGGTTTACTATTTACATGAAATCAAATTTACAATTCCGTTTTGGAAACCAGGCTTTGAGTTGTTGACAATGTTTATGTCAGTTAGCCACTAACAACCACTTGTTAATTGCTTAACAGTTCACACACCAGAGTTATGTAATGTACATAAATATCCAGTCCTATCATAGCACCGTTTCAAAAACATTTTTAGTCATAATTATAAATATATATAAAAAGACAAAACATACTTTTTCTCAAACTGGTCTAAACTATGCATTGATTTATCAAACAACATGTCCTTTTATAATATATGAATTAAAAAAACTTGTTAAAATAGCTTGAATGATCAATTTGTTCAGTATCAGAGGTCAATATGTAAACCACCATAGATAACATAGTGTGAGTTTAATAGATACTTATCAAACATCCCACATACTAACTGTAGCTAGCTTTACATAATGTTTATGTTAAAAAAGTAAATCTATGATTTTATTATTAACTTGAGCGACCACTGTCCATTCATGATTTTTAACTGTATTTGTTGCATAAACTATATGAATGACACATACTATGATATATATTGAATCATTAGGGATAGAAAACAATGTAGTTCTCCAACAGCTCAGTTTTACAGGTAAATTGTACATAGTGCTACTGGTGTCCGACTGCCCTAGACGCAAACTGTATCCAGAGCTCTAGATTTCTAGTGACAGGATGATAACAATATGTAATAATTACAGGTAAGGCTTTAGATTGGTTTTGGGAAGTGGTGAATGTATACATACTACCATGTGTTCTTAACCCTATAAACCAATTTGCTAACCATGTTACGCCTTAATTTGACCGTGGCCGTATATATCGTATATGAATAGGTCATTGCACATGTCCATCTTATCTATATTGTTTACAATCTAATTAAAGTTGAACAACCAGCAGAAACATAAATAGGCCAAACATTATATCATGATTTTAAATTAAAGATACGTCATACATTTATTTTTTAAAACAAAACAACCTATCTTTGTATATCAGAGAAATCATAACGTCTGCACGCAGTTATCTCCTTTCTACTCAGATGGAAAGCTACAACATTAATCCTTTCCTTCATGTAAGGATATACTATTGCTGTCCAAATAGTCATGGCTGAACGGAAGCAGTAATCTAATCTGAGGTTATACGCCCTGCTTTACACACCCTTATGACAGGTCCTGCAGCTGACTACTAATTAACTCACCTGGCACAGCACTCATGCGTGTCTGACCAGATTCAGTCATTGGTAAAAATACCAGATACTGACACATATTGTGTGTAGTACACGATGTCATACTTGTGTAAACATTGTATTAAAGCAATAGACCAGGTAATGCTCGTAAATATATAATAAAAACTTCTTTAATGATACATTTAAATTAACCAAATTAATTTAGTTTATTTTATAATTACTTGCCATAGAAACGTATATATTACATATATAGTCTCTGCTGGCCAGTCAATCAGCAGTTAACACCAAACCTTCACTGAGTAGTTATATTTTCCTTTCGTTTTAAGAATGTCTTATGTTTGATACAACACTTATTAAAAAACATATAATTCATTAATACTGTATAATTCTAATATCAATAATTAACATGATATAATTTGTATACATTATTTAAATTACCTTCCAAGTTAAACATCTCTGTAAATACATAATAAATTTAACCATTTTATTTCAAATTCCTTAATAAAATGTATTACATTTAAATTATATTTCAAAAAAATATAAAACAATAAGCAATCAACTTTCATAGGAACGTATTACAATAAAATTGTAACGCTGTCTTTCCTACATCTTTATAAATACATATATATATTTAACATGAAGGTAAATGGAGTGCACTCGGAGTACACCTGTGTGTAACCTTTAGTCTACACTCAACTGTACCTATGGTGTTTGTGTAACTATGCTATATGCTATGTACACATCATGTTACATCGATTAAATATCAACGAAATAAAAAAAAAATGTGAGATTCAGCATTAAACTTTTAAACACAACTTCAGTCTTTTAAACTAGCTTCCAGATAGCATAAACACTTCAATAAGGCTGTTTTCCATGTGACATATATACTTCATCATGCAGCTTTAATTGATATCAAAAGGGAAGCATGTTCGTTATTGATTAATTGACTATATACTTCACCTTGTTGTGTCTATGATACTAGACAGCTATTTGTATTTAGTACTCATTGATGCATACAGACACTCACCTTTATTATTTAGATATACAGAACCTGTATTACCACGCCGTAAACGTATTGCCTAGATACTATATAGCTAATAATTTTCGCGGGGATTTCATTTTCGTTGATGTGTGGAGTTGTTGAAATACAAAATGATAACTAATTATACACCTGGAGATATAATTAGGGATCTAAAGTCCATTTAAACGACACCATAACATTTCAGAAAAAAGAGTATTTTGTTCTTATAAAATCCGAATTACCGATATGATTCTCGATACCCACCTTTTCTTTAAACTCGTTCTAAGACAATCAGAACAGCAAGACTAAACCAACAACCATCCACCATCGCAACAATCCCTACCCATAGTATTACTGTTTTATTGAGTGGATGATACTTACAGATACTGTGCCTTGTATTGATCGTGAGATGTTAAGTTATCCAACTTTTCCTGACTATCTAGAACGATCAGACGACCGTTCAATTCCTCACAGTATTCTTCAGCAGATGTCCAATTCATTTTTTCTTGACTGACCAGCAGTTCCGTGAAGAGAGGCATTCCCTCTGCAATTGATAAGGACGATTAAACGGAATCATTTAACATTATAATAAACTCCAAGTCCACGATTTTTCTTTGAACAACACTTTTCGAAATCAGAGTCCATTTACATGAGCAATTAATTCTGTCTGTCTTAAGTTCACCTTTACAGATGCTAAATTTAGGTCGTTTTATTTTAATGTTATATCAACAATAAATGTCACTTCTTATTTTCGCCCCTGTGAGGAAGGCTTTGGGTTCTGTCCCCTGACCGAGACATACCAGAGTCTTTACAAATGGTAGTTGCTAATCCTGCTTAGCGCTCAGCATATTTAGAGTTGGACGACTGGTTCGCCCGTTGTCAGTATAATGTGACCGGGTGGGGTGTGCTGCTGGGTGTCTTCGGCAGTATACTTCAGTGAAGTAGCACTATGGATCGGCGGGGGTTCCGGCCTATCGCAAGGAGACTTGACCCGAATATACCACGGCCTCCCAGGACACACATACGCATTCACCACACGCATGCATGTCGCACGCACGGGAGGCCGTCCTTAGATGACCTTAGCCTCTTAATATGACGTTAAACAAAATAAACCAAACCAAATTTATATTTGCGCTATTTCCCTTACGCCCGTTTTGGTAATTAGTCACATGAAGAGAGTAATGCGTTTCCATCCGAGATCGATCCCGCGACCATCGGCTTACTGGTCCACTGCTCTACCAACTGAGATATGGAAAATTCATCCATGCGTAAACTAGAATGCGATTATATCACTAAGTACACTAATTATAATTAAATCATGTCATGCTACCCTCTTCCTTATTCCATTTCCTTTTCAATATCGTTCTCCATTGAGCAAACACTAACCCGTTATATCTTCATCGAAGCCTACCATTCTCCTATAGCTTGCTCCTGTGTTACGTACAATATTTCCAATTAAACCTGCCACAATATGCCTCTCCAGGAAAGAATGCTGATTTGTGTTTCATTCAAAGATGCATGCCAACATTATTATATTTCTGTTGTAGATTTATGGTTGTAATGCTCTGACATAAAGTCAGTTTAGTGCTATTTCACGACGAGTGTTTTATCTCCTGTCCTCACTCGTGCCGTATACACTGTCATTCTCAGTATATGTTAGCAATAAATGTAACGGCCATGACGATACAAATACCACGAGACAGTTATATAGCTTTTTATCTTCTCTTCCGATCACTCCGATTGCTAAGGGTTATTGTTAAAACTAGGATAAACTAATTATATCACTTAGGTACAACTACCATTTGACATTAACAAATACAATTAAAACCTTCCTCAAATCAATCACATTTATTTTGAAAAAAAAGTAATGGCTGCACAAAAAGATGAAAACTAGAAATATAATTCTCAACCATATCATGACCTATTTTAGGTTTTGTCAATTTCAGCTTGTTGAGCATAGTTTAGATGTTTTACCATTTCTTAACATATTTTAATAAAATTAAGATGAATTACCTTACCTCTCAAAAGAAGCGCCAATAACACCACCAAAACTAGGCCAGCCATTCCAGTAACGTCCATGTGTATATGGTAGCGATGCTGACTTGTTTATTCATGTCACAAACGCGATAATATCCGTAGGTACATGCAAACACGTCTGCGTGTGTATAATTACTTAACCTAGTTTCGTTCTGTTTTACTTTTTCACCAGCCAACCAGGCGTATTGGTTGCTGCGGCGAATGCCATGAATACGAATTAGCGAAATCATAAGATGACATTCAACTCATAGAATCAATAATTGTGAGGTAAGCAGGTTTATGATTATGGTTTGTTGGTTATCCATTAAGTAAAGGCTGTGGTAAATAGAAAAGACTGAGGTAGGCAGGTTCATGTTAACGTGTTTGAAAACTCCCCCATATCAAGTGAAGATGAAGGTCAGTAGGTCAATATTGAAGAGTTTTCAAGTTCAACAATATTAAGTAATATTGAAGTAAGCTGGTTTATGATTGAAAAGTTTGTAAGTTTCCTATATAAAGTGAAGATTGAAGTAAGCAATTCCATGTTAAAGTGTTTTTAAGTTCCCTATATTAAGTAATGATTGAAGTAAGCAGGTACATGCTTACAAATTGCGTAAGTTTCCTGTATTCAGTGGAGATTGAAGTAAGCATGTTCATGCTTGAAGGCTTTGCATGTCTCAATTATTGAGTAGAGATTGAAGAGTATATAAGTTACCCTAAATTAAGTAGAGCGTGCGATATGTATATTGATGTTGAAATAGTTCGTCTATAACAAGTAGCTATCTAGATAGTAGGCTCATATTGAAGAGATTGTAAGTTTCTCTACACTTTACTGGTATAGTCAAAAGATATATCAGTGGTGTTTGCTAAGCCTAATGAATATAATGGCGTCAAACATGGCTTATATATCAATATCAAATGTTATACATGACAAACATTCGATGAATCGATTATCAATTAAAATCACCCTATCTTCTGTCAACCATATGTTTCGCCATTTTTGATCTCAGATGTACTCCATAGCTCATGCGGCTTTGTCGAATGCTTACTCCCCCGGCCTTATCCGACTGCCTGGTCACCAGTTAGCCTCTGGCTAAGTCCAACTACTCAGTAATATCTAGGTCCCACCCCACTACCTTGTCACCAAATATCTGCCGGCTTAGTCCCGCTACCTCGTCACCAACTATCTGCCGGCCAAGTCCCGCTTTCTTGTCCCCAATTATCTGCCGGCTAAGTCCCGCTATCTTGTCACCAATTTTCTACCGGCTTAGTGCCGCTATCTTCTCTTTAGCTATATGCCGGCTCAGTCCCGCTACCTGACCCCCTACATTTGTCCGGTCCAGTCCTTATGCCTGGTCACAGCAATTTACATTCCGACCAAGCTAGCCGGTAGCCAATAAACTAGCAATATACCCGCGCCCGTATGACCTCCAGCTCCTTGTTTGTCCTCACTACACATCCTACTTCGTTGAGCCAAACAGAGGAGGTCAACGTTATCTCAACTGCAAGGTGTACGACACAACATCTGATGGTAACTTGTGTCCATAAATGTTTTGGTATTTCATCCTTTTTTAAATACACATATACATGTTAACAATCATATAGAATGGAAAAAAGGGGTTGTTTATCAATAGTGCCTTTTGTTTATAACATATTTGTTGTCTTTATACCAATTGCATCCTTTGTGTTTAAATAGCATTTCTTCGTTCAGATTCGTGCGTTGTACATATATTCACAAGATTTGTAAATAAAGGACGCTTAAATTCATTTTTGTTACTAAATACGATGGAATAAATATCATATTTGTATAGGAAATTATATAGATACAAGTAACGCCGTAGGCAAATCCAAACATATCCAGACAAAGCGAGCGATATAGGTGACTCGTTTATGTTGTGATGATAAACACCAAATATAGCCAGCTTATTTTTTGAATGAGTTTAAACATTTAAAAAAACAACAAATCAACGTTTGAAATATTTAACACAAACATTATCCTATCCGTGGACAAAGTGGAATAAACATGAGCTACGCGTGGCGTAAATACGTTTGCAATGTCAACCCAGAAAACGTGTGCATGTTTCTCCCTTGACTCGACCGGTACAGCTCCGTTGCTCACTACTATTTTTTCACCAAGCTGGCTATATTTATTCGATTGTCTTTGATGTCGTTCGTTATATTATCGTATTCTCATTTCCCCACCGATCCCGTTTCATTTTCGCACTTTGGGTCGAAGTTGCATTTTCAAAAACTTATATTTTCAAGGAACTTTTGGCTTTGTTTGGAGTTTGAGTAATACATTACTGTAAAATTCCCGTTTATTTTGATTTATGTAGCATAATCTCATCTTAACGACGGAATGTCCATTAAAAAAAATATGGTTCAATTGTTATATTAAATGTAACCTCTGAAGGATGAGTGCGGCGACAATTTAGCATAATAATAATTATGTTTATTTTTCAATTTGTGCTACAACCTGTATTTACTTCCAATGTTCTTATTTTCACAACTCTTATCAAAAGATTAGCACGCGCTTGTGTCTGCTATTCTACACATTAATGGAGTTGCAAGGTCCAGATTAGTTACAGTCTGGACCAACATAAGTGATCACGATATTATATTTGTATTCTATGTTGCATTTGCCTATATTTGTTTAGTAAACAAAATGATATTCATGATACTATATACTACAATCTACAGTGATTCGGTCAGAGTAGAAATACAGCCCCAGGTGTTACAGGTCAAAAACAATTGCCGCCAGTTACATTCGGTCTAGAGAGCTTTTGAATCCTAGCAATTACCTACACACACTGTAAATTACAACAACAAAATAAAGTAACACATGTTATGAGAGTAAAATTTAATAATAACAAGAAATGGAGTCGACATAAAATTACTATAACGCTATTCCTGATCTATACGTAGTAATGAAATTGTCAATGTCGTAAAAACACAAACAGGGGCTCGTTGCCGACTTTTCAGAAATGCTAGACATTAAAACAATAAAAGCCCAGCATTAATATAACAAAAAAATCGGCAATATCGAAGTTGTTCCCGGGCATGTTCGCATACTGAATTGTAGTTTAGCGGTTATTCACTGATGTCAAAGGCATACCTTACCGCGAAATCGAGCCCCAGTGAAGTTGAGCATCGTCTGCTAAGTTAGCGATACTGATGTGACGGGTTAGACTGGAATTGCTTTCACCTACTGTCAAGACAACTTTCAGTTGGAATTTAAGAGCTGATATTACTCTAAAATGACGTAAATCCAGGCCACAGTATTGTTGTTCACCAGACACAAATCATTGGGATTTCCTGGAATTGCCAACTCGTCCAGGAACTGGCATTTGTCTGTGAATAGCTACAGTTTCTTGTTGTCCCCACTTACCACTATTTAATTGTATCGGAGGTGCAATACACCGAGGGCACATCAATCATTTGTATCAGAGGAAGTCTTTATTTTGAACGTTCCGATTTCCTTCACTTTGGGGGCCGCGATGGCCGAGTGGTTAAGGTGTCCCGACACTTTATCACTAGCCCTCCACCTCTGGGTTGCGAGTTCGAAACCTACGTGGGGCAGTTGCCAGGTACTGACTGTAGGCCAATGGTTTTTCTCCGGTGTGCTCCGGCTTTCCTCCATCTCCAAAACCTGGCACGTCCTTAGATGACCCTGGCTGTTAATAGGACGTTAAACAAAAACAAACAGACAAAAACAAACAAAATCCTTCACTTTGCACTGGTACGAATGGCGGTGCTTGGGCACAATGGATACGGGCAATATGTTGTGGTTGTTTCCAATTGAGTCATCATCAAGGTCCCGAGTCAGCTAGCAACATGATGTTTAAAACTGACGGACGTGACTTTCTCATGTCCGTTATCAGGGCCTTACACGACTCCGCCTCTGCCTGTCCTCTCTGGTACAACACTATCGTCTCAATGTTGTCATTTCTCTCTACGGCGGTAACGGAGGACTTCATGGTATTTAACATACTATTCATCAGACGTTCACACTGCCATAATGACGCCTCCATGTTTATCTTCTCTTCTTGAACGTCTGTGACTTGCTTCTGTAGCGTGTTTAGCCGTTTATCGACCCCTTGACGTAGATCGGTGATACTCTGTAATGCGATTTCCTGTTTTTTTTACCAGACTTTGAAGTTGTTCGTCAAAGTCCTTCACTATTAAGCCAATACCAACATCTGTCATGGTATTAAGCATAGTATCCATCAGACGTTCACGTGATGTGGCCTCCGTGTTTCTTTTCTTCTCTTTGAAGAACGCTATCAACTTCCTTCTGTAGGATGTTTAGCCGTTTACCGCCATTTTGACGTAGATCGGTGATACTTTGTAGTGCTATGTCCTGGCTCTGTACCAGATTGTGAAGCTCTTTGTCATAGTCCTTCAATATTACGTCAATAAAATCCGCGTTTATCTTCATCATCGACTGAATGTGAACTGCGATCCATCTTTTAATTTCTGAAAATATTCCATCGCTGTGGTTAATCCCTTACAACGGCTATGATCCTTTAAAATGCATCCGAGAAGTTGATGGTCATCACAATACCAAACCTTGTTCTTAAAGTGTTGGCCACATCGATGTACTGACCTTTGCTGATTTGTTCCCGCTCCATATTGCCCTGCAAATTTTCAAGATATCACAGTCACTATGTATGCTATCAGGATGTTGTGCCTTACAAATCTCGCAAAAGTTCGCCTCCATGTCCTGACACCAGAATTTAGCGGGGTGGGTCATGTGACCCTGTGTCTGACAGTGATCGCAGTACAGTGGTTCAGATAATCGTACCTGGAGATGAATGGGGATCTGGATACCAGCATCAGTTGGAAAATGTTCCGCCATCTTGTCCTTAGATACAACTAGATTGACAGGCGGGGTCACCCTCCTACAGACAGGACAGGGGAAGGATGTTTCTGACGCCATCTTCCCAGACAACTCCTTTGTGATGAAGGTCCCGAGACATTCCTGACAGAAGCAGTGGAGACAGGGTAAGGACTTAGGTTTCTGAAGTCGCTCCAGACAGATATGACATTTCAGTAAGTCCAGTTCTAGACGGATATACGCTGACCTGTAAAAAGGGAAAACTGTATTTTTAACAGCTGTTATGCAAATGTAATGTAAGTCTTTACAGAGTGATACGCATTTGTGTTGATTATCTATCCAATGTCACTATATATCCTTTTATGGTTAATACTTCTGTGAAAACCAGAGCGAGCCAGTTAAAGTTTATCATTACAGAAAAGCATGGTACTGTTCCTGTTTAACTCTCATCAATTAAATGATGACTTAATTGTGTCATTCATCGATGACGTTGCAATTGTGTTACACATTTACAAACTTTATCACACAGGTGCAAAGTAATAATGCCTTATTGGTGTTTAAATCCGCGTGATAAAACATGAAATATCACACATTTGATTACGTGTCAGTATGGCATTGAATATGTCAAATCCATTATTAACATTAATTGTATCGCAATTCAAATGAACGAGATCATTGGTTTGGTTAACAGGTATTATCCATTGGTATAAATGAACACTATCTTGTGTAGGTGTAATGACTCATTACGCACTTCTATATCACCAAGTCAAATTAATTATACCCAGTGGCAAAGCTAAAAAAAGTGAGGGGACAATATTTTTTTCTTTAAATTTAAATCTCAATATGTGAATGTCATGCATGCTTGTTACAATGGTTTACTTCCTGTATTCATTGTATATATGTGTGATGGAGGAAACAAAAAATGACTTTTTTATTTCGGAAGTAAGTTTTTTGTTTAAGTTATTTTGTTTTTGTTTTACGTTGTTTTGTTTTCAAATCTGTTTTATCGCATAGTGAAGCCAGATAATATGATATTGGAATAAGTACATGCAATTTAAAAACCTAACATGAAAGAAGAAATAACAACAAAATTCAATAAACAGAAAAGTGCAATTACTATAGCAAATACAACATAAATTACACTTGTTTAGATCTATAATTATCTGTCTTAGCATCAAAACCAGTGGAACGGAACAATGTTCAATTTCGGGAAAAAATTGGATGAACAATTGTTGCATTTAAATAATTGTAACGATAACTTTGTTACATTTTACGAGGATTTTTTTCGGTATCGTACTTTGGGATATTTTGGCTGTAGTTATATTTTGGTTTATTTGGCCCCTGGGGGGAATGAGCCACAGTTAAACATACCAAAATTTCAAGAAAAAAAAATCGTCAGGACGATTTTCGTTCAATTACTACATACCATTTATTAGCTTCAACGAACTATGTTAATGTGTGTAGGAATGTTGTTTATTTTGTTATAAAACGCGTCAATAAAGGTATGTTTTCCATCTAAATGAGTCATAAAATCCATTCATGCATTTTTTGATTGTTGTATTAGCTGTGTTCAAGGACAAGTCGCTTCTCGATCGATCGATCGATTAATTTGTGTACAAAGCGAAGACTGTGTTCCTGTGCAACCAGGTGAGACGAAATACAAAACGCCCAATACAAAAGTCTTATACTGATATGTTCTCAGTAGAAAACTATTCAACCAAAGGCTATATCACAGGTAGATTTTCTAATCCTGTCACTTAGACACAGGCCTTTTAATCCACGTGTACGTGACATGGCTTCTAAATAGATTTTAACATTTTTTTTTTAAATCTCTGGCTAGTGTTATTGTACTTGGAAATGTGGACACAAGAATGACGAAATTATGTAATGATGAACTAACGATTGTGTATAAATACAAGGCAAACTAAACCTAGAGGGAAACACCAGATAGTTTCACCCTCATAGAAAACTGAGATAGGTAAATACGCAACGCAACACTCAGCACTTCAAACAATTCATCATTTTAACCACGTTGCAGACTTAAAGTCAACAACTGTAGGAAATTTCAAGTCATTAAAAAGAAATATCCAGGGGAAAAATGTGTTTTGAAGAGAGTGATGATATATGTGAACTTGCTCCCAAGAAAAGAGGTAAACATCTTATGTTTGGCGAGGTTATGGACACTCAAGACCAGAAGTTAATTAACGAAATCTGTGGAAAAGGAAGTAACACTTAACAGATTAAAAAAGCGTTAGCTAAAGGTGTATTGAAATCAAAGTATAGGACATTGCTGGTGGAAAACGGCGGTCACATAGATAATACCAGAGACCGGGCCTTTCAATTACTAAAAGGAATGAATATGGTAAAACGAAGAGGGAAGTCTAGGGGTGGGGTGTGGAGGGGTGATCAGACGTGTTTGTCCTCTCACCCCAACCCTTTTCCTACACCAGTGATAGTAACGATCACTCATTATATTTCTAATTCAAATTAATTATATCACTCATTCAAATTAATTATATCACTCATTCAAATTAATTATATCACTCATTCAAATTAATTATATCACTCATTCAAATTAATCATATCACTCATTCAAATTAATTATATCACTCATTCAATTTAATTATATCACTCATTCAATTTGATTATATTACTCGTTCAAATTAATGATATCAGTAATTTTACATCAGCTATTTGAAATAAATAGCACCTGTGTTACAAACAGATTAATCGCTTAATATCCAGGAACATGGTCTATAGTTTGGTCTCCCCGTTTTTCCTTTTGTATGCCTTTCCATGCCCTTCTTCTAATTCACCTCTACCTGGTCCTTTTTTTGGGTAACCCTTTGACGCCCTAGCATCAATTCATCCTTCCGCGTTCTTCTCTCAAATCAAACACCGTCTTTCTCTTAATTTCACCCTACCCATCCTTCTATCATTCTAACCTCCCAATTCTTTTTATTAACTCTTCACTCTAATATTCCCTTATGAACTCACTGCACTAATTTCCCATCCATGCTTTTGATTAAGATGTTAAGTTTTGTTGTAATGGTATATTTTCTAAGACCAAATATGCATTGATCAGTGTTAATCTGAAGCAGTCGCGACATCGTAACCTTTCATAATCCATAAATGAAATTAACCAGTGTAAATTCATTTTTTCTTTTTCTAGGAACGATTGCCTAACATGCACAAACTGATATTACTCATTATTTTTGTTTGCCCAGATGGAAGCGTTTCGTGAGTTTTATCCTGAGAAGAAACCAACGAGGCCGAGCAGTTTGCCGTTCGTCTTTTTAGGACTAAATTGAAAAACGAACACCGATAACGGAAATAAAAGGTAAATATGTTTTGAGGATAGTGATAAATCCTATGTGTGAACTAAACCATGTCAGGGAAGGTAATTCATTTGATTGTATAGGAATGACGTAAACGTTAATCGAATATTTGGACAAATATTTTCATATAAATAAACGATATAAAAGAAAATATAAAACTTTAATTTAGAATTACTACTCATAACAGTAACTGTTATTTTAACGAAGTTAAATTGGTTTACGAAAGGCCGTATGTCGGTAAAAGCTGTAAACAAGTGGCGCAGTTAAAGAGATATCGTTGGTGAAATCTTAATTACGCGGCTTCGTCTAGGCATCTACGAAAGTCTTTGTAGAACCACACAAGAATGAAGAAGCAATGGGATTTATGTACAGTGTTCAGCTTAAATAAAAGAATATATAGCAAAATTGTCTCAGCATCCTGTCAGGAAACCATTAGTGGGTACAGTAACGTTACCACGCAGACAAGAACACCAGACATGTCCATACAGCATGATAAACGAACATCACATTGAAAGTAAAATAATTGTGATATCATATTTATACGGTTGATAAATATTGCTGAAGATTTAAGTATGAGAGGTTTAAATGGTTGGACGACAACAGATGAGTATTGGGCAGTCTGCTGTAACTTGTGTGTACAAGTGACATCTCACCACTGTCGATGTCACATTTGGAGACATCACCAGATTTACGTTTGTAGCAATAATTAAGGTTACATGATACTTTAATTTTTTTTAACTCCCCAACCTATCGGTTGAGTTGATTTTGTTAGGGTTTACAGCACATTAACATGATTACACATGTGTACAAATGTAGGTTATGTTGGACAGGTACATTAAGCTGATTTCTTAGTTTTAAACATCAAAATCTCCCCTGTTGTGTAATTACATATTTGAGAATAGATTTAAGGATGTGTCAAAATGAGTAATTTAGTTAGTATAGACTAATTTTATAAGCAGTGTTTATGTAATACACTATTATATATGCATGCTTGTAAGAGTAAATATAATAAAAGTGTACATGTGAATATCAATATCAATATAAATGTCACGGAATCTTAATACTTATAGAAATTACTCAAATATCAAACAATTATTATCAAAAGTAGAATAAACACGTTTCAAATGACCATATCGACATCATAAATAACTACACATTGAGAATGTAACCTTATCAGGCTTTTATACAGTATTCAGAGTTTTATTCTATTTCATTTTCAGTTTACACTTCAGAAACAGCCCACATTGCTGCATTAACAATACCTGCAATCATTATGAGGAATGAAAAAAACACAACGGGAAAGTGGATACAATTGCATTACCATGTGCAATTTTGAATTTGATTCAATTGCAAAAAATGACTGATGTCGATCACTGCGGGGAAATGTACCAAACACAAAGTGACAGCTTCGTGTAGTAACTTTTTTTCTAATGACCGACTCGGGCTCAACTGACCAGGAAATTATTCAGGATGTCTTCAAACTATTTGGTCTGGAATCAAAACAATTAAATGATGATTATTTTTCTGTTTGTATTGATGTTATATGATGCCATATGCAGATTTTCAGTTACAAATAATTGTTTCTATTTTTTTGTTACTGTAAGACTGCAGTTCATTGGACATTTTATGTCTTAACCGGCTTTAGGACTCTTAGGCATCTTGTTTGTATTGATATACTTTGAAATTGTTTATAAACATGTTCAGCATAGTCCTTATTGATAATACATTATCTCCGCCCTTATTTTTTTCTTCGGTTTCTTGAGCCAAATTAATAAAATGATGAATATGGCTTTCGTTAAATGAAAAGTTGAGCTTGACACCTGAGGTGATTCAATGTTTTATCAGTGACCATAGTATCCCAGCTATTTAAAGTAATGCGCATTAAACAAGTTCTGGAACCACTTTATTTTGCTTTTCTATATATCAATAACCATAGTAAATTGAACAGTAAGATCAGAAAGAAAAACAACTGAAACAAACTTGATTTGACACAAAATGTTTGGTTATACTTCAGGTAAGAATAATCATACAAGGGGAGGTTGTTTTAACTTTCTTACATATCAATAAAACAAAGAAAGTATAACTATTGCATTGAATATTAAAAAAAAAAACAAAAAAAAACAAAACAAAAAAACAAAAAACAACCATATGTGGTATCACTTGCACAACTTTGAGGAAAAATATAACATCTTAGTTTATATCAAAATGTGTAAGGTTCATTTTATATTTTTTTCGGAAAAATATTCAGGGGAGATAATTTTTTCTGACAACAACTTTTTTTTAAAGATCATTGACCTATGTTTTTCGTTTTAAAATCTATTTGAGCTCTACATGCCCTATACAATGGCAAAGTATGAAAAGAGTTTCATGTGGGAAAGTATTTTTTCACTAACATATGTTTTTCTTTTTTTTCTTACTTTCTTTTGTATGATATATGGATGGGAGTTTTAAAGGTCAACATTTTAGGTTGATTAGAAAGTTGATAAATATTTTTTTTACTTTTTCAGGTCATATATTTGAACATACAAATGTCAGGAAATGTTTTCGTGAATTAAACAGTATCTTAGAATAAATAAGGTAATACCTAATAGTCAACACGTGTACATTAACGGTTGTATTATCAGCAGCTAATTATAAAGAATGTTTGACATTCCGGAATCCGACAACGGTATGATTTTTATTTTATATTTCCGAAGTATTTTTATATTTTTATTACATAAGCCATGTCTATAAAAAAGTTTGGCAGTCGTTGAATGTAGATAACCGGCTCTTAGGTATCCATTAGCTACACACTACATATACAACAGCATGTCGAGTTTTAATAATTCATAAAGCAACGAATACCAACAGGTTTTCTATGTGTGTATGTCTCAATACAGCAGTTGTTTATCAGGTTTTAAATGCATGCTTAGCATATAATGCACACATACTTATGGAGTCCATGCTTGCGTGCAGTAAGTCAGAGTATTAACATCAGTTTTGGTCGGAATACTCACCTTACAACTTCTTAAATATCAGAAAATCAAAAACCGTTTCCAGCCGCTGAGTCGCTTATTTACTTCCTTGTCGTGTGTAATATGCAGATCACTTACAGAAGGCGGTATTACAATTACGGATATGACAATATTGGGTGACGTAATGTGGTTGGTCTAATAAAGATATCCAGCTCCGTTAGGAATATAAATATCGTGTGTACATTTCTCGGTCCATTTGAACAAAATTTATATTAGGAAAAGTTCGTGTTTGTTTTATATCAGAAGGTATTTGTCAGATTTCATAATGGAAATAATTCGAACATTTTTTTTTCTCAAACAATATTTGAACATATTAGATATCGGAAAACTTTTGTACATATCTTATATTAGAAAGCATTCCTATTTATTTCATATCAGAAACATTCATCCAAATGTCTCTGTACTCAAGTTACCTATCCATCGTTCAATGTACCCCTTTACTGTACTCAATCATCTATCACTCGTGCAAGTTCATATCAAAATATTTCATTATCAAGTTGTACATGAATTGTAACTTTACACAAAAATATGTAAATAAATGGTTTAGACAACAGGCTTAGCCTATATCGGTCATTTCCAAAAATGTACCCATTTACCGTACGCGTTGCACGATCCCTCGTACAATGCACCCCTTTACTGTACTAGATCACTTGTCCCTCGTACAATGTACCCCTTTACTGTACTCAGTTTTCTATCCCTCGTACAAAGTACCCCTTTACTATACTAGATCACCTGTCCCTAGTACAATGTACACCTTTACTGTATTCAGTCATATATCCCTCGTACAATGTACGCCTTTACTGTACTAGGTCATCTATCCCTCGTACAATGTACACCGTTACTGTACTCAGTTTTCTCTCCCCCGTACAATGTAACCCTTAACTGTACTCAATTTTCTATCCCTCGTACAATGTACCCCTTTACTCTACTCAGTCATCTATCCCTCGTTCAAAGTACCCCTTTACTGAACTCAGTCATATATCCCTCCTACAATGTACCCCTTTACTGTACTCAGTTTTCTATCCCTCGTACAATGTTACCCTTCACATTACTCAGTTAGTTATCCTCATACAATGTGCCTCTTCTCTTTGTATTCAGTTTTCTATCTCTCGTACAATATTCTTGCCTAACCAGCTGGCCCTATGTTTGTAAGCAGAATTTTTTTTTTATTCGTCGATTTTTTTTTCCATTTTATACTCCAATGCAAAATGTTTTTGTTGTAACGCACCACTTAGCGGAACTACTTCTTTTACATGAATGAACTTCCTGTTTTCTATATGTACTATTGTATAGTCACACGCAATATGTACGTCTTGTAACATTGTAAAACATTTATAAACGTTAAAAAATAAAACAACAATAATATAACTTTTATTATTGATTTTAACTTAAGGAATTGTTGGACCTTAAACAGAAAACGGAAAACGAAGAATAAGTTAGGTTTACTTTAAAGATATCCATACAAAATGGAAAGTTTAATTTCTTTGCTAAAAAGACTACTTTTTTCCCTAGAAAACAAATGTTTTTATAGAAAAAAATTGATAATTTCTGTTTTACTTTATAGTGTATACTTTTGCTTTTGTACTAGTACAATCATAATTTAACGCTTGGAGTATGAATGTTTCACCTAGACCACTTCGATTAGTACATAATTAAATCACAGTAGTCTTAGATGGTATGTACTAATGTATAAACGACATGTGCTTATGTCCGAAGACAAAAGCTAGGAAAATAGTCCCCATTGATGTTGATTTCACGGTCGGTTTGTTGGGCATAATTCATCTTAGCTAAGGTAAGGCAGGTTTATAAAGTAATTTTCGGTATATTTTAACCATTTTGTTGAAATAAAAATGTCATCATGATCGGTATAAAGAGGTGATCAGATCTAAAAAGGAACGTTTTTTGGGCAGTAGCACCGTATATTGTCAAAATTTTATTAAATATTAACTGTGTCGCTTTGGTTTAAATGATAGCGTATCATGTTTAATTGATAGTTGTTCGGAATTCATGAGGAAATATCAAAACAAAGTTATGACGATGAGATGTGAGCAATTGGAAAGCGACATTAACGTATGTTATGAAGAAGACGTACTTCTCGAACGCAATCTTTCAATTCGAAACAAATAGAATATAAAAACATGTTTTCTATGTATGGCTCTGCATATGAGAGGCAATTTGAAAAAAAATACCTTCCCATAACCATTGCGTATCATTGCGCAGAAAAAAAACCCCTGTTATTTCAAACATTCAGAAATCATGCAGTTATAAACATTTATTTATCATATCAGCCTACTTATGTGAAATAAGTTATACAACTAAATTACAGTTAGATTAATTAAATAAGGAGACGCGAAGCACTATTTTATTTCTACTGGAACATCTGCCTTTACATGCGGAAAATCAAACACATTTTTGTTTAAAGCAAATATATGAATAAAAATAAAATCATTGAATTGTTAATAGACACAGACGTTTACATATAAAATGTTAATTAAATATGATAAAAATCAAACACGTTTTTGCTTGAAACAAATCATGTGAATAATTGCCATTCTTGGTTGTCATCCTGTTAACACGGGAAAAAATAGTGAGTAAAATAATAGAAAACTAGCCAAGAATTCGCAATTAATTTAAATATTTATTGTAAATATACATTATGAAAATACAAAATATCAACTGCCGTATTTTTTTTTTCAAAACGAGAATGTATACTTTCTATGGTTTTTTTTCCGGATCAGCGTTGTGCTTCACTTGGTACAATATTACTGTGCCGGTTGAATTGGCAGTTTATGAGATGGTAATTAGATGGTAATGAGATGGTAATTAAATGGTATTGAGATGGTAATGATATGGTAATGAGATGATAATGAGATGGTAATGAAATGATAATGAGATGGTAATGCTCAGCTACTGTTGGTAAGGTTTATGTTGACAATGTTATAAAGAAGTCAATATCATCATATACATACCTTGTTTTTCTTTACTTAAATGCACAAATAATGCATAATTGAACCGTTAAATTTCGCATACATACTATATAGCTGCCAACTTTCACGGGAACTACATTTTCGTTTATTTAAATACCTGCCAATATTACATCCTTGAAATAATCATACATGTGAAGATACCAGCAATGTTAGTTGTCTGTGTTTTCCTGACACTCGTGCTCAAATGCTGAATACAACCGATAAATTTGGGTCATTTATGTCATTGCATTTTCATAAAAAAACCGCTGCAAGTCAAACCACTGGATAAGTCGATAATTTTACTTGGTCCCGTCGTCTTCAACATATCCATATATCACTGTATTAATATAATAATAAACAATAAAAGTAGAGAAAGGTAATAATTGTAGAATTTTATTACATGACAATGTAAGACGGAAAGATTTAAAGTACAATAGTAAACCATACAACACTCCTTTATTAATATTTTCTTTTAAAATACCCTGAAGTTTACTTTCATTTGGATTTGTGGACGGTAAATCCATATTATTCTTTACAATTATTTTGATTCACAGTGTTTGTGTGTTGGGTATTGGTACTTCTGGTAACATTTTGAGGTTCAAGATTGTGGCCATACTTGAATTATGTTTCACGTATAATTTTGTTAACAAAATCACTGTACCTCATAACTAGTTATGCATTCTTCATATCCATGTACGCAATATACCTTACAATATTGGACCAATCAAAACTCTTCTTACGAACGACACTGGGTAAGATAAAAGGTGTTCCTGTAATAAACAGAATATCTAACAGTATCTTAAAGTAATAACACATATATTTCATACAGTATGTATTACAATATTTTGACATGTTTCACTCGTGATGCGCACTTAAAAAATACGTAATATTAGCCCAACACCAATAACGCTAAAGGAATGTATGTGCCTACCCCGATTAAACGATACGGAAAGTAAAACATAGAGAATAGAAATACAATCGTATTCAATGTTACAGTTGAAATGTTTAGACAAATATGTCACTATACGAATTAGTTCGCACGGAGGTCAGCATGCGATGGTAACAAAACAATTTACCTCTTTCACATATAGCTTTGTATACTCTGTGGCACACAGTCGTACGCATCATGTTGTAATGCAATCTGACACACTGTTGATTAGGGCACCCGTTAGGTTCATTGTTGTTATTGACCCATCTACCCCAGCCGGTATACAACCATGGGATATGGTCCTTAGTCGTGTCACATTTAAAGGAGTTATTGAATCTCATGCCAGTCCAGTATGCTCCGCTGTACCTTTGAGACAATATAAGTGTCAAGTCAGCAAAAGAGTACGGGCGAATACGAAATTATAAAACCTGCAGAAGATTATCAAATAAAAAAAAAAGTTCAGCTACAAATTTGCATGTATGTATAACGTCCCATTTTTGAATAGAACGGTTAAGCAACCCTAAGTGTATTTATATGTATAACCTCATCGTTATTTGGTTGGGCATTTGCTACAAGATCAAGGAATTGTAGCGCAAAGTTTACAAGTAAGTCAAAATGTGTAGACGATTGTACTTGAATAGCAAAACCTTGAAGTACAATTTTCTGTAAATTTTGTTTTAGAACATACGTATTTTATGAGAAGATTATGTTTTTCTTTGTTAAGTCACAAAATGTCGAAAAAACAAGTGTTCAAAACATCACTTAAAACATACCTCTTTTATAAGTATACGTATGTGTCAAACGTTTTACTTCGTTCCAGATAACGTCAACGGGTACGTGAAGCCTATGTAATATTGCTAAACTCGACTTGACAGCTATTTGTACTGAGAACTCATTGGTGCAAATCGACAATAACTCTCTTCACTAATATACACAGAGACTGCATCATTGAACCGTGAACGTGTCGCCGAGATACTATTTAGCTAATAACTTTCGAGATGAATACATTTTCGTTTATTTTTGGATTATCTACAAACATAATGATATATGTCAAACAATGATACACGTGGAAATATAAGCAGTCATACATTGTCGATTTAAAAGACCAAATAATAATTCAGAAAACTGTGATCAAAGTGGTCAGTGTTTGACCTTGACATACATTTTCATATGATTCCAATTGTCCGGTGTTTCCTTGATATCGGTTCTCTTATGATCTTAGATGTTGCTGTTTCTTGACATGTTCTCATCAGATCACAGGTTTTTCTATTAACCAATTCGTGGAGGTTAAACTGCTTAGCACAATAAGAACTATCACCCCAACCTACTCATATTAATATCTTTGTATTCTATTGATTTTACTCACAGATGATTTTCCTGATATTGATCGTGAGACGTAAAGTAGTTCCACTTTTCCTGACTATCTAGAACGATCAGACGGTCATTCCTTTCCTCACAGTATTCTCCAGCAGATGTCCAATTCATGTTCTCTTGACTGATTAGCAGCTCCGTGAGGAGAGGCATTCCCTCTGTAATTTATAAAGACGATACAACGGATTGAGTTAAAACATAAATAAAAATAAAATAATCCTTATCGACGATTCCTCTTTGACTTGCAATTTGCGACAGGCTGATTAATTCCAATATCCAACACCATTTACCCACCTCATTCAGACTTTAATTCATGCATACATATGTAAAATCGTGGTCTTTTGATTTATTTGTGAAATCAACATTAATTCGCATTTAAATTTGTCAGTATATGTTTTATCCTCATTTGTAGATAGAAACACACCTTCGTTATATTGTCAAAGGAATGAGAGTACTGTCCTCCCACCTGTAATCGAACCCACGTCCTCCAGGTTTATGGTCCGTTGCTCCACCAACTGAGCTATGGGAAACTTCTCCTAGCGGGAAACTAGAAGGCGACCATATCACTGTGTACACTATTTATAATTAAAGCCCGCCGCAAGGTATCTTTCCGTAATATCTTCTTGTGTGTATTGTAATGTACGCTAGTTTTTACCTGTGTTGTGTCAAACGTGTGTTACCTGTAGTGTTACCTATTAAGCATTGCGTCTTATTATGTGGGTTCATTCATGCGTATATATACCGCTGGCCGTGGCCCGGTCTCACTCTCCTGGAGAGAAGAACAGCGACCAGCGAGTAAGATTCGGGTGAGTGAGAAAATAGAGCTAAGCACTCGGTGACGTGAGGAAAACCACCGGACCGGAACGGCAGAGGATTGACGTCGGCGGGTGGGCACGGGTTGTCGCTAGGTACGCCGTAGAGGCGCTTGAAAACGCCAGGGCCTCTGGTAGGGTCATCCTTGTGGCATGGAGTGTCAGTAACTACTATAACCCCGGGCCACGATACTGTCGGGTACCCACATAATAGGTAGCACCATTCCTAGACACTTGTATGAATATACTTTCTATGTTAATAACTGTTAGTAATTGTCAGTTGAGTGTTGGGTATTTTGTCGCACTACAGACTCTAAAAGAACACAACGTCACTTTACGCTAGAACCCGGAAGGACAGCGGTGAAGGACGAAATAAGTGAACATATACATATATGTATTCCTTTCCGGACAAAAATGCTGATTTTTGTGTCATTCAAAAACGCTGCATACATATACGTATGTGTGCTGCAGGTTGGTGATGGTGTTAATAACTCAATCATTCACTGACGGGTTTGACGTGTTAAAATACCATAACAATAAAGTTAAGATAAGTGATATATTTGCCGATTCTTCCGTATTGTACAGATCAATTTAAAGTAAATACTTAGATGACCTTTCCATTACCGACATCATTTGACGGAACAGTTATTCTGAAAACGAGCCCTTAACATCACTACACATACAGCTATGAAGTAATTAACAGAGCACCCTGGATATCATTTAAAGTCCTTAAATCGCATTAATTTGAAATAAAAACCACGTCCAATCAGTGTAATAGAGTGAACATTTCAAACATCCTTAGTATACAGATATATAATTGACATCAAGAAACGAGTTTACTGCAGGCCATGATCATCCCAGTCTATTTAACTCAGGTAAGAGGCCATTTCGAGGTATGAGTAATACATCCATTTTAAATAATTAACCACAGTCATAAAGTAGGGCATATATGGTATCACGGTCCACTATCCACTAAAGGCCCACGACTTTGACGTAATATTCATTTTACACCGATTACTTTCGCTTTATTCATATACTCCCATTCATTCCTTCAAAGCGGAGATCAAATTGTTAATTCAGTAATATGCAGGCGAAACGCAAATACGGTCGCGACCACTGGTACTTTTTTTTTAAATCGGCTGAGGTCAAAACAACGAAGACATGATTGTAATAAGAAGATATAAAATAAATGATACCAAACATGTTTGGGGGCAATAGCGAAAGTAATTAGACTTTAAGGACGACATAACCGAAACAAAAATAGATTGTGGGTTTTTAAGTGCAAATTGTTGTAAATTAAAATATATTTTTGTTGTTGGCCCCCTATAAAGAACTTTCAATCAGTATTTTGTATTGTATATTTCATTTACAGGTTTGCGAGATGACATTCTTCAAAATTAGGGTAAGTGAACCAGTGTTTAACCACCCCCCCCCCCCCCCCCCCCCCCTTTAACTCTTTCAGTACCGTTGTCGACTATAGTCGACATCAAAGTGTGCTCCCTCCTCCCCGTTGTCGAATTTAGTCGACAGACTAAGTTGACGTTTTTAAAGTGTTGATTTGTTGACAGCATCAACCGATAAATACAATTACCAAATGCAATGATTTATAAAATGTGCTCAAAGCTTTTAAAACAAACACTTTGGTTGTTAAATAATATTTATTTCGATTGTTTTACATGTTTTTTTTCGGTAGAGTAATAGTTGATAATAGTTTTTTCTCAATATGGTCTTAATGTAAAAAATATGGCGGCTTGCTACATTTGCATTTTAGATATCAGAGTGTAGGACGTTTCAGAGGGATAAATCTGATCTAGATATTATTTTGTTAAATATTTCTTAATCATGTACAAAGATAACACTAACCTTTCTGTTTCTATATGAAAATAACAACACACCAACAATGCACATGTAGTCTCATTTTGTTTAAACTTCCGGGGGTGAGCCTAATAACTACTTCCGGTACGGAGTCCGGAAAGAACACAAAGTACGGAAAGAGTTAAGCCAGGACAGTGATCAATGTTATCAATATCGTCTATGGGAAATGATTTGGTTCCGTGGTTGTTTTAAATGAGAGGCCTCACGAGCAGGTTCTTGATATCGTCATGCACTTGCCAATTATACACACATAAACACTTGTCAAAATTCATGTATGTCAAACCTGCTCTAACGACCACCTTGAATAAGCAGCCACTTCCCATAAGCAGCCAGTCTGTGGTCCGCACGATGGAAAACACTATATAATGAACCTTAAATAAGGGGTCACCTGTCTAACGCGGCCACTTATATCAAAGTTTAAAACTGAATCTAATCAATATCATACATCATTTGGACTTATTCTAAACATGGCAGTCGTGTTTATATCAAAACGAAAACTACGTGATTAGCAATTTCCAATGGGACGATATATTATTCATGTGGTATGTTATAGATATATAATTATTCAAAAGAAGAGCACGTGTACTTGGATTGATAGGTTCCGCACGAGCGATACTACAGTAAATTGGATGTATTGCAATCCCCTCGCGTGATAGTAGCGACAGCAGGAAATGGTTTAGAATAGTGATAGTATCTAAAATCATTACATATTCCTCCTCATTACGTTATTGAATAAAAGTTCAGCTCGTAAACGTTTGCGTTTTTAATATAGCAATTCTACCTCTTACAACGCAATACACGCAAGTCATAAAATAGTCGAAGCAATAAGTACAAGTATTGTTCTCTTTCCCGATCTGTAGATCTCAATTGAAATTAACCAGGGTATGTTTAGCTGAATTTGCTCTAGCATGATAACATATCACCTTAGAGTATACAAAAATCAAATATTATAACAAGGACAAGCACGTGACATTAATATCGGTATCAAGTATTGATTGCAAAAACGACTGCTGTTTTTAATGGAATCATCTTTACCGTGCTGTCTGTTGTCTCTGATGACATTGCTCTCTTTAATGTACTACCCCCCCCCCCCCCCCCCCCCCCCGAATTTGACAGAAGAGTATATTATCTATTGTTTACCAAATTGTGGCCATGCAGTGGCGTCAATTGCGTCGTTATGGAAGTCAACGTTGTTCCATGGTACATCTATACATCCGATGTTGAAACTAGCGATCAGAAAAGCATATTTGATATTTATACAGATATTCCTGAAGAGTTGAACTATTTCTCCTGTGCTGATCATGATAATCTGTTTAATAAACATTTCCTTACACATCAATTAAAGAGATGGAAACAGTAACTACCACATTAAGAGTCTTATATAATTAATAATGATACAATGTGTAAATATTACAATGACAGAAAAACACTTTTTCAGTTGTTTCATATATGTTATGTCTCCCTCTCTCTCTCTCTCTCTCTCTCTCTCTCTGTAAAACGTTTCTATTTTTACGAGAAAAGGTATGTTGCACACAAGACAATTTTCACTTTGATAAGGCATTCGAGATCGCAGCAGGGATCGGCTATCATGGCAAGAAAGAAGAAAGTGGTTTTACCACCATTTTTAATCTACCAACTTGTAAGCAAAACAAAAAAGTCTACTTTACTTCATTGCTTTGAAAATCATCTGTAAACAATCAATTGAATTGATAACGAAGCATTTAATTCGTTTGTTCGTTTCTTCGAGTCCCAATACCAAAATGTAGCGGAACTGGACCGGGTCGATCATCGACGACCAGGTAGCCCAATCGGTAGAGCATCTGGCTAGTGTTCGGATGTCCCGGGTTCGAACCCCGGTCTGGCCGTACATGTTTCCACTCCTATTACAGAAGTATGAACATTAACACTAACTTGTAAGTCGTCCTATAGCATTTCGGCTTGGTTTATTTTGTCTAAAGTCCTATTAACAGTCACTGTCATTTAAGGACGTGCCAGATCATCGAAGTAGAGGAAAGGCGGAGTACACGGAGAAAAACCAACGGCCTACGGTCAGTACCTGGTAACTGCCAAACGTAAGTTTCAAACTCGTTCCCAAGAGTTGGAGGACTGGTGATTAAGAGTCGGGATAATTCAACCACTCGGCCATCGCAGTCTTAGAACACCCGATGCGGTTTCGAAAAGACACATACTGGCGAGGGAATTATAAAATAATGTATTTATTTAGAAACATATTGCTCTCTGTTCTTATCAATTAAAAAGGCAGCATTAATCCACATGCGCGGGACATTACTTATGTTAATCGCTATACAAAATGTTCTATTTATTTTGCATTAACATTACATACTAATGTCGCTGTCTAGTGCTTTAGTTTTTATTCACTAGGTATTCTTCATTTCAACACAAAATAAGAATGTCGTGACCATTTTTAAGATAAATCAATATATAGGGTAAACTGGTAGAGAAAAAGCGTAACTATACTGCACTACAACGACGTGTAATAGGGCATTCATATGCACAAAATACAATTACTGTCAAATAAAATAGGTGTCATGGGTAATGAGGATTCACGCAGTGTTCGTCATTGAAAAGGCTAAATAATTCATATGAATACCGTGGTAATAAATATCTGTTACAATGACGGCTCGATAAACTACTCGGGCGGACCCGGAAAAAGTGCCAGAACAGCAAAAGGAATACAGGAAAACAATCTACAGCGGTTTATCAATCAAATACTTGTTGAGCAAGTACGTAGTTTCAACATTTTATTCAAGAATTGATAAGATATAACGGCAACAGGACGATTTACCAGGTCAACGGTAAAGGATATACCATGAATCAAATACAGCTTATTTAAGCATCATACATAGGAATTGTACAACATTCAATTAAGTCATAACAAAGGTTATCATGGACGTCATCCGGAAACATACCTTTATACTTATTTTTGCATAAAATAAAATATAAAAAACACACACACAACAAAACAACAATAACTGCAACAAACTAACAAACAAACAAACCAAATAATAACTTATTATTTGAAATATCCGCATTTGGTCACTTTCGTTGTCAACATTAGTTTAGACTGTGTTTACAATGTCCACAATTGTCAACAACCCTCGCCTTAACATGGTCATGATACCCGTCGTTTGACATGTTAAAACTATAAAACCGAAATCTAACATTAATACTGAAACACTTTGAAAACGAATTTACCAAGAGAGACAACGTCCGCCAAAACAATCACTCCAACAACCATGACCAAGATGACCCAAGCTACACCTCCCATAGCCACACTGCTGGGCCGGGAGTCATACACGCTGATGAGTTTACGTCTGTGGGCCGAAAGCTTGGTTTTGTTTACTGCCAACTGAACCCTCAACATGCGTACCATCTCGTCCAGTTCACCTTGGTCAGGATTTTGCTGTTTTTTTATGGAACAGCATTCCGCGCATGTGTCATTTGCAACGCCAGAATTGACCAGAACCCTAGTGACTGACGATGTAGATGTTGTAGGAGTCATGGTGACAGCAGTTGACCTATCAACATCAGTGTATGATGTTCTGGAATGTGTAGATCGATCAGTTAATCTGTCAAAGACACCGTCCGCGTTTGATGACGTCGTAATGGGGTCGGACGTTGGAAAGGCCCTCAAAATAAAATTTCAGCCTATAGTTTAATTTAACTATCTGTTCAATCTTAATTGTAAAGTAATTTGTGAAAGTTTGTGTGACATTAATACTGTACTCTTTCTATTTATTGCATTCTTTATATATATATTGTGTATAATTGCTTTGCTTATATTTTATTTATATGTCTGAGTCAAAAAAGATGCCACTATTTTTTTCTTTTGAAGCTAACAATTTATACATTTTTATTCCGCCACCAATACTTCACTTGTTGACTAAAATACACGAGGTGGCATCCAATATACGTGTGATGTGTTCAGATTTTAGGTAGAACTACGAAACGTTTATCAAATTCGTTTGAATTCAATTACGGAGGAAATATTGAATTCATCTCCGCCTTCCATTTTTAACAATTAGCATCATTTACTCAAATTGTATTGGAATTTAAATTACGGAAGAACTATTGAATTTTTCTTTGAACACGATTAAAAACAACTAGCAGCCTAGGATCAAATAAATGTACTTTAATTCAAATGATGGAAACAATGATGAATATATCTCAGCTCATCATTTTAAACCACTACTTGCCGTTTGCTTAATAATCACGTGAAAACCGAGATATCCAAAATCGTAATGTGGTTCACTTATTATAACTGGATTTATTAATATATCCATATCAGATACAAGGAAGGTGCATATTGTAAGATACGGAGCCACAGGTTTAACACGACAAATGAATAGTTTTATAAAACTGGAAAATAGAATAAATAGAGGATCGTAAAGGGTTTCCTATTTAATATAACATATGTTTCACGAGTATAACAAACGATCGATATTTTCACGTGTACGAACGTGTACTGAATGTGTTTGTTATTTTTTTTACAAAATAACTAGCTGTTTCACACAGAGCTTTGAATGGTACATAACACCACCAAGTAAACATCTCATTGTTATGAATAAGAATGCATTCTTGATCAGGACAACCTTGTGGCTCTTCATTCAAATCATCCCATTTGCCCCATCTGCTCCATCCTTCATAGACCCATTGGCTCGCTTCATCTTTCATTTTGCACGGTAATGTGTTATTGAACTCCATGCCAATCCAATATTGAGTTTGACTCCTTCATAAAAATATGAATGTGTTTACGTTATCAGTACCAATACAGTATGCCTAGTGTTTATTTTCTAACAATATGTGTCATATTAGACATAATATTTGAAAATAAATGTACAGAGGACATATATCCCTTTTTGTTTTTGTTTTTGTTTTTTTTGTTTTTTGGGTTTTTGTTAATCTAATGAAATGGTAAACTCATTTGGAACTCTTTCCATTATTCCAATACTTGGAAACATATTTCTTCTTTGATCTCTAACAATAATAACAGAAATATACATGTACAATGATGACCTAAATACATTTGAAACATAGCATGATAAAAGTGTGGCTCCATCCTTATCCTGAGTTGAATTTTTAAAATTTAATTAACATTCATAGAAAATATGGAATGCGGATATTTACAATTTTTTGTCCTCATATTGCTTGTGCGTCGTGAGGTAATCCCACTTTTCCTGACTATCAAGAACGATCAGACGGCCATTCTGGGCCTGACAGTATTTTTTCGCAGATCCCCAATCCATGCTTGTTCCACTAGTAAACAGATCCGTGAAGAGAGGCATTCCCTCTACAATCGACCGAAACGATGCAAATAATTAATTCATGCTAAATTATAACTCCAAGTCAATATCATCTTGTTAAATGACAATTTAGATTTTAACATTTCAATCAAATACGCAGTATAAATTGTCTCCTTCTCATTCGGTCTTCATCGCATATATCCAGATGTAAAATATGGGTCATGTTTGAGTAAAAAGTAATATCAATAATAAAGTTCAATAATCTGTAATGACTCTGTCTTCTACCCTTGATTGTAAAGATGTATGTTCTCTATCCTTGATTGTGAATAGCTATGTCTTTTCGCCTAGCTAGTAAAGATTTATAGTTTCTGGCTATAGATAAGCCCTTTCTCTCTGATTTTTATTCAGTGAAAGGAATGTTCTTCACTCAGAAATGCATGAGTTAAGTAATGTTTTGGTGTTCTCCACCAATTTTACTGCGAAATTAAACAAATAAAGTTAAAAGTGAAAATTGATATCATATCTTTGTAAGAACGTTTATTGATATATTGTTAACCAGCATATTTTTGCGTGAGTTGAATTCTCGCGTGTTTCGCGAAAGATTGTATTCGCAGTAAATGATAATAGCAAATGTTCAAACACAAATCGTATGGAATACATCATTTTTTTATTGGTTTACACTGTTATATTGTGTCCAGAGGGTAAAATTAAAGTCATTTCGAAATAAAATGTGATCAATTTAGGAAGTTATTGGCAATGGTCATTTCAGCTTGGTTATCAAAGCGTAGAAAATTTATCATATCTGAACAGACATTAATTTTAGATCAATGCCTTACCTCGCAAAAGAAACGTCCATAATATCACCAACACCTCGATTTCCATTGATAGTGACGTCCAGGGGTCTGTAATTATGGTACGGTGGCTATGTTCTATGTCATCAACACCTCGACTTCCATTGATAGCGACGTCCATGAGTCTTAAATAAACGTACAGAGGCTGTGTACTATGTCATCAACACCACGACGACATGTATTGGTAGTCCCGTCCAGGTGTCTTTAATTACGGTGCGTATGCTGTGTTTTATTCCATAAAATCCGCGATATCCATAAGTTGTCTGGTCTATGTATGTTTGGTAACCCAGTACGAGAGCTGTTTTAGCTTACACCGCGACATCAACTGGTAGTCCCGCCAAGGTGTATATTATTACAGTATGAAAGCTGTTTCATATCATACCTGCACACCCGGTTGTAGTCCCGTCTAGTTGTGTACGATTACGATGTGGAATGTGTGTTCTTAAATCTAAAATTGAAATATAAAATCCACAACATCTATTGTTTATCAAAGTATATATGACAATAAAACCGAGGCTGTGTTCTATGTCACATAAAAACACTTTATATCAATTAATAATACCGCCAAGGTGTCCATGATTACGGTGTGGAAGGTGGGTTGATTACATGAACACTTTGCCATTTGACGGAAGTCCAGTCAACGGGTCCCTGGTTAAAATAGTAGTGTTCCTTTTTGTAGCATTCACTGTTGATGATATATTTAGTTTGTTAATATTCACATGTGCTCTATTTGTAATAACAGTGCATATAATTTATAACATGGAAACATGATCATTGTTAATGTAATGAATTGGTCACCATTCATTTGAAGTCCATCTATATATGTTAGCTTAAATTTTCCTTCTATAATTAAAAAATATAAATTCCTAACATAATTTACTAGTTTGTCAATCAGCTTCAAATTACGGGTTTACTAATGTACAGAGGTTAAGTCACTATATCTTTTAAACGTGGCTTTTTTTTTAATTTAAGGTTGAATCTCCTTCAATCATAAATAAATATCGGATTGGTTGGTTAGACGTGAAATGTGTACTAAATAAATCATTTTGTGTTGTCATTGCAGAACATGGTAGAATAGACTGATACTTTGGTTTTGTTTTATTTTGTCTGCTCTCAGGAATGGAAATGCAATTTTCTGACGGAATAGCGATACCAAGAACTGTTTACGGATTACGGACATATGAACTTATGACGTCAACATGTCTTGTAATACTCGATCCAATAACATTCTCGTCATCGCTTCGAATACAAATGGAGTTATACATGATGCCAGAGTTATCGGTAGGACATTGTAAAACTTATATGTTATACCGTCTGCGGATCCACTTACACGATACCCGTTAATCAATCGTAATGAATTATGTAAGCCAACGTAGGAAATACAAACACTAACTGAATCCGATCAAATTATCGATCTGACATAACGTCATTAAAGCGACCATTGCGAGCTTAAGAGGACAACGACAATTATATAGCGTATCGATCTTCCATTTATCATTATAATTATCAGCAATGGTACTATTATAATCATTGGAAATGACAAATCTCAAATGAGCAGTGATCCTGCTGATTATAAAGAACGAATATCGATTGATATGATTTCTTCATATATATATATTTACCATTGTATGTCACTGCCACTGAATAACCCTACCAATTCAGTTGCGAGTTCACCAGCTTATGAACTGTCAACTGAAATTTGAATTTGCAAATTTCCAAAAAAATCATATGACAAATAAAAAATCTAGCGTGCTTCATGGAATTTGCCTCTGTCCAGTTGGCATTCATATTGACTATGAATGCCAACTGAAAGTCGTTCAATGCTTAAATATATATGTCAAATTACAAGGTTAGTTTTTTTTATTTATTTCACCATACTTTAAAACTCAATATGTCAAATTGCCGATATCAGATTATACGACCAATGTCTTTCTGTGCAGCCTGAACACATTTGCACACGAACCTTCTTAGAGCCAAGTCATCAACTTTATCTATTACTCTATTAACTGTGTCCAAAATCGCACATGCTTCACCTCACATGGTTATTCTACTTTGTCTGAAGTAAAAATAATCTATGTGTTTATGTCGTTTGGCAGATAACCCGGTTTTGTTTTTGTTAACATGAAAGCGCTCTCTTTGAGTTCGTTTTGGTCAAGTTTGAAACAGGCGACACTTTTGCTTGAAGTGAAATACAGATTTTATCTTTCTTTATCTTTTTTCAATCTGCTACAATTGAGCCATTGGTTGGAAATCACGAATAATACTTAACGTGCAATACTGATATATACACATATATGAGAAGAAATCAATAACTGGGTATAGAAATACCATAATATTCAATTTTCTCGGAGGGAATATTATATGAGAGATGTATGCAATATATTCACGTGATCCAGCATTTTAAATAATCAAACACACTGGCAGCTTTGAATATCTCTTAACATCAAATTTATTTTGCAATTGGACACAATTTTTATCGGGGCACCAGTAAGGTTCATTTCTATAATTATTTTCAACTGCCCCAGCCGTTGTTCACACATGAGCTATAGTCCTTAGTCTGGTCACACGAAAAGGAATATTTAATCGTATACCAGTCTAGTACTTGTTTCCGTCTCTAAAAGACAAAAAAGCATAAACATCATCAATAATGTTATCTCAGTAAGCATGCACAATGCCGTACATATATAGCCAGACAGGACCCAGTTGTTCAAAGGGTGAGAAGGTTAATCACAGTTTAACAATAATTTCAAAATCCTGATAAACTCATTTCTGGTAAAATTTATTTGACAGAATTATACGAAACGATAGCTTTCAGTTTCCTCCTCCCTGACTATCTTATGAAATACACAGACTGATTAAGTGATTTAGCTAATAACCTTCTGAACAACTTGGCCAAGGTGGAAATATTTTGGACTAAAAAAAGGTAAAGTAAAATCGGTATAACGAGAAGAAAATAGGAACAAAAAAAATTATTTAGTTAAGCAATGAACAGTTGCTTTAATGTTATTATTGTCGATATGGCAACAAAATTAATGGGATGCTACATTTGCCATCTATACATTTTGCTGCCATACCGACTATGGCAACTGCCTCTTAGCATTGTGTCGATGGGGAAATGCGGAGCAAATGTAAATATATCTAGGTAAGATTACTCATGGTCATGGAAGGTTGGTTGAATATTTAAATACACTACGTACCGTAACAAGCAGTAGGTAATTATCATCGCTACAAGAGAGTTAATCATACTGAGTCCTTCATGTATATTGACATTCTATTTGTTTCTTTACATACACAGCGTCATTTAACCGTGAAGGTCTCGCCTACATATTGTTTATGTGTGAAGTTATTGAAATACAAAGTGATATATGTGAGATAACAATTCACTCGAAAATATTATCAAGATATGACATGTAATGTACAATGTGGTTATTGTGGTGGTCTAACTCTGATACATATACCCCTCATAGTACATAAACAATAATGTACAATGTCGTTTCCCTAGATATTGCGGTGGTTTAACTATGGTAAATAACACCTGATGATAATAAACAATGATTACAATGCTGATACTCTAGTTATTGTGATGGTCTAACTCTGATACATATACACATGTTTGTACATGAACAATGATTACAATGTGGTTCCTCTAGTTATTGTGGTGGTCTAACTCTGATACATATACACATCATAGTACACAAACAATTATTACCATGTTGTTAGTCTAGTTATTGTGGTCTAACTCTGATACATATACACCACCTCATGGTACATAAACAATGATTACAATGTGGTTACTCTAGTTATTGTGGCCTAACTCTGATACAAATAAACATCATAGTACATCAACAATGATTACAATGTGGTTAATCTAGTTATTGTGGTGGTATAACTCTGATACATATACACCTGTCTGTATATAAACAATGATTACAATGTGGTTCCTCTAGTTATTGTGGTGGTCTAACTCTGATACATACATACCTCATAGTATATAAACAATGATTACAATGTGGTTACTCTAGTTATTGTGGTGGTCTAACTCTGATACAAACATACCTCATAGTATATAAACAATGATTACAATGTGGTTTCTCTAGTTATTGTGGTAGTCCAACATTGCAATATGGTCAATGTTTTTTTCCCCAGTGATATCCTCATATCCTGTTGCAGCATTGCTTTATATGAAATAATTCGCCTCATCTTATGCTGATTTTGGTTAATTGGTTTATGCTGTTTAACGTCCTATTAACAGCTAATGTCATTTAAGGACGTGCCTGGTTTTCGAGGTGGAGGAAAGCCGGAGTACCCTGCGAAAAACCACCGGTCTTCGGTCAGTACCAGGCAATTAACCCGCATGGTTTTGGAGCCCACAACCCAGAGGTGGAGGTCTAGAGATAAAGTGTCGGGACACCTTAACCACTCAGCAACCGCTGATAATATCATTTCTATTTAGTCTCTTCTTTCAGAACTTTCCTTGACTCCTGTTCTGACATGATTATTGTTGTCTGTGTTTCCTTGACAACTGTTCTGACGTGATTCTATTCGTCTGTGTTTCCTTGACAACTATTCTGACATGATTCTGTTCGTCTGTGTTTTCCTTGACAACTGTTCTGACATGATCATATCTATCTGTGTTGCCTTGACACCTGTTCTGACATGATTATATTTAAGGATTGAATAAAGTGATGTTGAGGTGTATGGGGGTGTAAACCTCAATAGGTCTTGAGACAAATTCAATGAACTGCGAAGCAGTATAATATTTTGTGCTTGACAAATAGGGACTTGTGCAAGTCTACCACGGAACTTACCGAAATGTACGTCACCACTCTTCGTCTACATATGGTTATTACTTTCAGAATTTCTTTCATGAACAAACTTGATAACGAATTAAAACAAATATGATTTTTAATGGAAATTATTTCATATAAATATGATCATTTTTGAAAAGGAATTAAAAAATATAGTCCAAGCTCGACAAATGTATTCCTACGCCAGACTTGATATAGTTCATTGAAAAATGACTCGAGTTAACTGTGGTAGATTCATTGAGTCTGAATTAAGTGGAAATATAAATATTTATCTGTGTTTCCTTGACATCTGCTTTGATATTATTTTAATTGTCGTAATTATCTTAACACTTTTCCTCATATATTTATAGTTTCCAGTGATACCTTGTCACATGTCGTCATATATTTATAGTTTCCAATAAAAAACGTTGACCCCCCCCCCCCCCCCCCCCACTAAAAAAAAAGAAAGAAAAAGACACAAACACACACGTTCACACGCTCATACACACCTTTAATGGTCACATTAGTTTCTTTGATGAATGATACTTACAAAAGTGTGCCCTTATATTGATCGTGAGACGTAAAGTAGTTCCATTTTTCCTGACTATCTAAAACGATCAGACGACCGTTCCATTTCTTACAGTATTCTTCAGCAGATGTCCAATTCATGTTTTCTTGACTGATCAGCAGCTCCGTAAAGAGAGGCATTCCCTCTGTAATTGATGAAGACGATAACACGAATTAATTTAATGTCAATATACACTAACGACAAAAACCCGCCACAATATATCTCTGCGTATATTCTTGCAGTTTATGTATATTTTTATGCGGAAAAAATGCTGCTTTGTTTGTTTATAAGAAATATATGCCTTAATATATCAATGTCTGATGTAGGTTCATAATTCCGACTGTTAACTTCAACATAAATAGATAAATAAAAAAAACAAACAAACAAAAAACAAAAACAAAACAAACAAAAGCCGTCTGAATGCGATTTTAAGTATCTTCAAATCACAATTATTTTGATGAAATGGGTACAGTATGGAAAATCACATGATGCAAATTAGAAATATAATTATGATAAAGATAACATTTTTTCTAGATCACCGTAGATTCAGATTATTTAACATAATATAGATAATTTATCATATTTTAACATATATTCATGAACTTGAGATCAATTGCCTACCTCTCAATAGAAATGTCTATATCGTCACCAACACCACAACATCTATTTCAGTAACGTTCGGGTATCTATGATAACGGTGCGGAAGTTGTGGTCTATCTCACTAACACGAGGGAACTCTTGTTTACATGTAGTGAAATCCAGGTCTCTATGGTGACAGTGCAGAGCTCCATTCAGTATACATTATTTACACTGTTATAAATTGTTGGTGTATGTATAGATTGTATTCACATGCTGTTAAGTACATTTACCATATATAACTTAGGTACAGAGATTTAATATTCCAGCCTGAATAGTTAATTACTTAACACGACATGTTGTACTTGAGACAGAGCTAGTTCCTTTTCAGTCCTCGCTTTCTGTTCCTATGACTTTAAGAGTCGGAGAAGTGTCGAAGATTTTATTTAATATTATCCATGTACTGTAAATTAATTTTGATTGTCCATTCTATGTATACTATGGGATTCAGATATGGAATGATGTAACTCGGCATAATATATAGACACCAATAGCGATTCCTCCTAAACTGAAATGTGCGTCATAGTTTAAACAGTTTTAGTTTTAGTCTTTACGCTTTATATTACATATTCAACGTACTTTTGAGAATATCAGATCACTTGACAACATGCAGCATTGGTTTTATAGTTCGCTTTGTAATAAAAGTGACCACTTTGGTTTCTGGGCCGTTATTCATCTAACCTATCATTTATATAAAAATCTTCATTCAACACGGATTCAACGAAATATTCTTCCTTAACTCAAAATCCTGTGCCATTGTGTAATAATTGTTTCTGAGGGGAAAATCAATACAACTTGATCTTCTATTCTTTATTCAACTATCAATATTACTAGCTTAACAAAATAAATACTTATAATGACAATTTTATCTTTTATCATTCAAAAAGTCAGAAATACTTTGGGAGATCAGCATTCTAATTAATGTCAAATTATAACTTATGCTTATATGTCATTTCCATAGTCCACTCTCATATAGCTAATGTATTCCAAGTTAATCTATACTATATGTACCCGTAACACTGTACCCGACACCATGTTTCCCCTACCCTGTACCCGTAACACTGTACCCGACACCAAGTCTCCACTACCCTGTACCCGTAACACTGTACCCGACACCATGTCTCCCGTAATCTGTACCCGTAACACAGTACACGACACCATGTCTCCCGTACCCTGTACCCGTTACACTGTACCCGACACCATGTCTCCCGTGCCCTGTACCCGTAACACTGAACCCGACACCATGTCTCCCGTACCCTGTACCCGTAACACTGTACCCGACACCATGTCTCCCGTAATATGTACCCGTAACACAGTACCCGACACCAAGTCTCCCGTAATACGTACCCGTAACACTGTACCCGACACCATGTCTCCCGTACCCACTACCCGTAACACTGTAACCGACACCATGTCTTCCGGACCCTGTTCCCGTAATACTGTACCCTACACCATGTATATCGCACCCTGTACCCGTAACACTGTACCTGACACCATGTCTCCCGTAATCTGTACCCGTAACACTGTACCCGACACCATGTCTCCCGTACCCAGTACCCGTAACACTGTAACCGACACCATGTCTTCCGGACCCTGTTCCCGTAATACTGTACCCTACACCATGTATATCGCACCCTGTACCCGTAACACTGTACCTGACACCATGTCTCCCGTAATCTGTACCCGTAACAATATACCCGACACGATGTCTCCCCTACCCTGTACCCGTAACACTGTACCCGACACCAAGTCTCCACTACCCTGTACCCGTAACACTGTACCCGACACCATGTCTCCCGTAATCTGTACCCGTAACACTGTACCCGACACCATGTCTCCCGTCATCTGTACCCGTAACACAGTACCCGACACCATGTCTCCCGTGCCCTGTACCCGTAACACTGAACCCGACACCATGTCTCCCGTACCCTGTACCCGTAACACTGTACCCGACACCATGTCTCCCGTAATATGTACCCGTAACATTGTACCCGACACTATGTCTCCCCTACCCTGTACCCGTAACACTGTACCCGACACCAAGTCTCCACTACCCTGTACCCGTAACACTGTACCCGACACCATGTTTCCCGTAATCTGTACCCGTAACACTGTACCCGACACCATGTCTCCCGTCATCTGTACCCGTAACACAGTACCCGACACCATGTCTCCCGTGCCCTGTACCCGTAACACTGAACCCGACACCATGCCTCCCGTACCCTGTATTCGTAACACTGTACCCGACACCATGTCTCCCGTAATATGTACCCGTAACACAGTACCCGACACCAAGTCTCCCGTAATACGTACCCGTAACACTGTACCCGACACCATGTCTCCGTACCCAGTACCCGTAACACTGTACCCGACACCATGTCTTCCGGACCCTGTTCCCGTAATACTGTACCCTACACCATGTATATCGTACCCAGTACCCGTAACACTGTACCTGACACCATGTCTCTCGTAATCTGTACCCGTAACAATATACCCGAAACCATGTCTCCCGTAATCTGTACCCGTAACACTGTACCCGACACCATGTCTCCCGTAATATATACCCGTAACACTGTACCCAATACCATGTCTCCCGTAATCTGTATCCGACACCATGTCTCCCGTACCCTGTACCCGTAACACTGTACCCGACACCATGTCTCCCGTAATCTGTACCCGTAAACTGTACCCAACACCAAGTTTCATGTAATATGTACCCGTAACACTGTACCCGACACCATGTCTCCCGTAATCTGCACCCGTAACACTGTACCCGACACCATGTCTCCCGTACCCTGTACCCGTAAACTGTACCTGACACAATGTCTCCCGTAATATGTTGTCGTAACAATATACCCGACACCATGTCTCCCGTAATATGTACCCGTAACACAGTACCCGATACCAAGTCTCCCGTAATATGTACCCGTAACACTGTACCCAACACCATGTCTCCCGTACCCAGTACCCGTTACACTGTACCCGACACCATGTCTTCCGGACCCTGTACCCGTAACACTGTACCTGACACCATGTCTCCCGTCATCTGTACCCGTAACAATATACCCGACACCATGTCTCCAGTAATCTGTACCCGTAACACTGTACCCGACACCATGTCTCCCGTAATATGTACCCGTAACACTGTACCCGACACCATGTCTCCCGTAATCTGTACCCGACACCTTGTCTCCTGTACCCTGTACCCGTAACACTGTACCCGACACCATGTCTCCCGTACCCTGTACCCGCAACACTGTACCTGACACCATGTCTCCCGTAATCTGTACCCGTAACACTGTACCCGACACCAAGTCTCCCGTTATATGTACCCGCAACACTGTACCCGACACCATGTCTCCCGTCATCTGTACCCGTAACAATATACCCGACACCATGTCTCCAGTAATCTGTACCCGTAACACTGTACCCGACACCATGTCTCCTGTAATATGTACCCGTTACTCTGTACCCGACACCATGTCTCCCGTAATCTGTACCCGTAACACTGTACCCAACACCATGTCTCCCGTTATATGTACCCGTAACACTGTACCCGACACCATGTCTCCCGTAATCTGTACCCGTAACACTGTACCCGACACCATGTCTCCAGTAATATGTACCCGTAACACAGTACCCGACACCATGTCTCCCGTCATCTGTACCCGTAACACAGTACCCGACACCATGTCTCCCGTGCCCTGTACCCGTAACACTGAACCCGACACCATGCCTCCCGTACCCTGTATTCGTAACACTGTACCCGACACCATGTCTCCCGTAATATGTACCCGTAACACAGTACCCAACACCAAGTCTCCCGTAATGCGTACCCGTAACACTGTACCCGACACCATGTCTCCCGTAATCTGTAGCCGTAACACAGTACCCGTCACCATGTCTTCCGTACCATGTACCCGTAATACTGTACCCTACACCATGTTTCTCGTACCCTGTACCCGTAACACTGTACCCGACACCAAGCCTCCCGTAATATGTATCCGTTACTCTGTACCCGACATCATGTCCCCGTAATCTGTACCTGTAACACTGTACCCGACACCATGTATCCCGTACCCTGTACCCGTAACACTGTACCCGACACCATGTCTCCCGTAATCTGTACCCGTAACACTGTACCCGACACCAAGTCTCATGTAATAGGTAACCGTAACACTGTACCCGACACCATGTCTCCCGTAATATGTACTCGTAACAATATACCCGACACCATGTCTCCCGTAATCTGTACCCGTAACACAGTACCCGACACCAAGTTTCCAGTAATATGTACCCGTAACACTGTACCCGACACCATGTCTCCCGTAATATGTACCCGTAACATTGTACCCGACACCATGTCTCCCCTACCCTGTACCCGTAACACTGTACCCGACACCAAGTCTCCACTACCCTGTACCCGTAACACTGTACCCGACACCATGTTTCCCGTAATCTGTACCCGTAACACTGTACCCGACACCATGTCTCCCGTCATCTGTACCCGTAACACAGTACCCGACACCATGTCTCCCGTGCCCTGTACCCGTAACACTGAACCCGACACCATGTATCCCGTAATATGTACCCGTAACACTGTACCCGACACCAAGTCTCCTATAGTATATACCCGTAACACTGTACCCGACACCAAGTCTCCCGTAATATGTACCCTGTACCCGTTATACTGTACCCTACACTATGTATTCCGTACCCTGTACCCGTAACACTGTACCCGACACAATGTCTCCCGTAATATGTACTCGTAACAATATACCCGACACCAAGTCTCCCGTAATATGTACCCGTAACACAGTACCCGACACCATGTATCCCGTAATATGTACCCGTAACACTGTACCCGACACCATGTCTTCCGTACCCTGTACCCCTAATAATGTGCCCTACACCATGTATCTCGTACCCTGTACCCGTAAGACTGTACCCGACACCATGTCTCCCGTAATGTGTACCCGTTACTCTGTACCCGACACCATGTCCCCGTAATCTGTACCCGTAAAACAGTACCCGTCACCATGTCTTCCGTACCCTGTAACCGTAATACTGTACCCGACACCATGTTCTCCCGTACCCTGTACCCATAACATTGTACCCGACACCATGTCTCCCGTATCCTGTACCCGTAATACTGTACCCGACACCATGTCTCCCGTACCCTGTACCCGTAACACTGTACCCGACACCATGTCTCCCGTACCCTGTACCCGTAACACTGTACCCGACACCATGTCTCCCGTACCCTGTACCCGTAACACTGTACCCGACACCATGTCTCCCGTACCCTGTACCCGTAACACTGTACCCGACACCATGTCTCCCGTACCCTGTACCTGTAGTACTGTACCGAACACCATATCTCCCGTACCCTGTACCCGTAATACTGTACCCGACACCATCTTTATCTCTCCCCTGTCACGCCCAGTAACATGGTACTCCTATAATGTACTTTATGTTTAGGTCACCGACTTGTGCTATGTAACATGTAACCCTAAACTGTACCCAGCACCAAGTTCATGTGTAAACCTTGCCATGTACCTCTTTACTGTACCCAGAAACTTTGTCTCTTACCGTTTTCCCGTATGTACCCCTAGCCATGTACCCTGTACTATTTGACACGTCTAATTTACCCTGTGTATATATCTATTTCTATTCGACCGTAAATACGTCTATCGACGTATCGACACACATATTTACACCGCTAAACCCAGTGCAAGCAAACACAGCGATATAACGGAAGGCTGCTCCACTGATGTAATCTATATTATGCATGGATTGAACGATCGATAGTTTGTTGTCAAAGGCTGATATACTTTGTCAAATCTCCTTCGGTGAGAAATCAAGAATTAACTATCAAATGATACGGGTAATACATTATGTTTCTTGTCTAAAAAAAATACCCAAAAGAACGTCAGATATTATTGTTTCTAAACTCGAATCACCTTCCATCACTGGTTATCCATCAGAGGGACAGTTTGATGACGTCAATTTTATTGTTACGTCACTGTACCAAATTACCCGAAAAGTTTTTTTTATACTAATCGGACGAGGCAGAAAAATCGTCATAAATCGTCATAAAGAGGCTACTTTTGTTTCACTTTCATTTCTCGTCTGGTGATACATTCTTAGGACAATACTGCTTTGCTGGTTATAAATCAGCATATATATTTTCAAAACACGAATATATAACATCGTCGAAACAAAGAAATGATACGACCGATTCACGTATATTTATAATATTGTATGAACAATTAGTTATATCCCTATGTCTTAAATGATACAGTATTATTGTAATATGTTTGTAACTCGGATTTCATGATAAATTAGCACCAAAATGCATGTTATGACCAGGAAATGTATACATACAAGCGACAGCAATGTATGGAATGAATGTAATCACTCAATTCGAAACTAATAGGAAATCTAAACATGCCTGCTTTATTTCTTGATGTTTGTGGCTCTGAATATTAGAATCAAGTTGGAAAGTGTACTTCCCCATTATTATAAAATTAACGACAAGCAAGTCAGTTTGATAAGGATTAAAATATAGCAATTATATAATCAGAAGCAGAACGTTTTGAAGTGATTTGACCTCTATATATGAGTGAAGACAATGTTTACGCTATAAAATAAATAGTAAATAAAGCTGGGCCATACAGTGTTGTCGTCTTTGTCTCAGTAGTCAGTGATGGGAATGGCCAATATTTAAAAATAATTTAATTATTGCAGCCATCTTTTATTTATTTTCATGTAAAACATGCAAATATTTTGTCAGGAAAATCCACAGTTCTTTAATAACTAAAATCCAATCATGCATAGCAGTGATGTTTAATAACCCAGTAAATCAGTCAATGACGTCATAACACTGGTTATCACTGACTTCGTATATTTACTAAAGAAAAACGGCCCAAGCAGTACCCTGCTATCTACATAATGTTGTTTGTTTGACTTCGGAGTCAATATTCATTACAAATGTACAGTTATCATAGGCTGGCGTGTCCTCTTTTTCCGTCGTCTTTATACGGCATACAACACTACCTATATTTTACACTACAAAACATTTGTTTCTTTTGTGTACTCTATCGAAGCGTGTGTACACGAACCTGACAGAAACAACAGCGTCAGGTAAAACGATCACCCCGACAATAACAGCTAGAATGGAACAAGCCACACCTCCCATGACTACACTGCTGGGCCGGGGGTCATACACGCTGATGAGTTTACGCCTCTGGACAGACAGTTTTGTTTTATTTACTGCCAATTGAGACCTCAACTCATGCAGACTCTCCTCAAGTTCAAATTGGTCAAGTTTTGTGAAATTTTTGACTGTACAGCATTTAGCGCATGTGTCGGTTTCCACCCCAGATGTGACCAGCGTCATACTCGTTGATATGGTTGTTAGATCAGATGAGGTCACACTCTCTGCTTCCGTCGTTGGTATCATAGTGTCAACTGAAGCCTCGGTGGTTTCCGATATGGTGAAATGTGTAGATGAATTCACAGACTCCTCATTAACTCCTTCTATCGTATATGCCCTAGTATGACTGAACGTTGTTGTTAGAATCGACGTCGTCTGGGAAACGTCTGAAAAATAGGTCGAATATGCATTTAAACATAAAATTATTTTCAGAATTAAGAGGCTTTTAATAAATTATTTATTTATACATTAGCGATAATTATCTAAAGGCACTCGTATCGGTCGACAATTTCAAAAATAATCACCTAATTTGACAAACTGATGTGATTGGTTTATATGACTTTCACATCCACTTTGATATTTCGTTGACGATGCCAAAGACATTTAGGTGTATCGTTATATAGATATTGCCTAAAGGATACAATGATTCAATCGTATGAACGTATAGAAAACAAAAGCAAAAGTAACAAATGCTGTTATATTGTACTTAGACTTGATGTGACGATCAATCGGTATTCATAGTAATGATCAATGATAAAATATTTACCTGTCTCACACAGAGCTTGATAAAGGCTACTACACCAACTCGTGAACATCGCATTGTAACGAAGTCGAACACATCTTTTATCAGGACAACCATTTGGTTCTACATTCAGGTCATTCCACCTGCCCCATCTACCCCATCCATCGAATTTCCATTGTTTTGCCTTATCTTTCATTTTGCACGAGAAAGAGTCGTTGAATCTCATTCCAATCCAGTTCACACTTTCATTCCTGGAAAGCATCTATCGAAGTATCATTGTAATAATACATCTATCAACAAAAGAAACGAAAACGATCATACAATTATACAATTCCGGCTAAAATTGATTTAAGTAAAATTGTTTCAACAGTTTGCTTACGTTTGAAAAAAAAAATGCTTTAAATACGTGCTTCAAGATATAACGCACAACATAGCTGCGTAGTAATGCTTACAGATGTTTACATCATGCAGTGGGGACATCCGTTTGACAAAACATATAAAACAACATTCTAGTTCTCTTAAAACTAAAAGGAATTGTGAATTACATCACAGAAATATGGTATATATGGGGAAATAAAACACACTCTCATTAGACACTCTTAAAAAGTCGAGGTTCCAAACTCATGAGTTACAATGTTTGTCTCGAAATCCGTCCTCCTACTTTGCTCAGATTTGCTAGATTTTGTTATACTTACAATCTATCTTTCTGATATTGGTCGTGAGCCGTGAAGTAATTCCACTTTTGCTGACTATCTAGAACAATGAGGCGGCCATTTCTGTCCTTACAATATTCTTCTGCAGCTGTCCAAGTCAATTGTTCTGGACTAACAATCAGGTCCGGGAAGAGACATATTCCCTCTGATATTAAAATGACACAAATCGAATATTAATACAGACTCATGATTCTTTATTTCTATATTTCTAAGATTTTAAAATATACATATTACTAAACTCATTTTTGAATGTTTTGTTTTCTTCTTGCGTTTTACTTTAAATAACGTTTGTCTAGTGGAATTCCAAGGGAGTTTTCTTTCTCTTATTTTGAAATAATTTGATACAAATCATAACGTTACATTAATTTGGATGCATCACCATCTGTAACATCGGAGTGGGTTTTTCTATGTCAACAAACATCAGTTTACGTTACTTGTCTTACCTCGTAAAAGGAACGCCCATAACGCCATCAACACCACGACATCCATTGGTAGTCCCGTACAGGTGTCAATAGTTATGGTACAGAGGCTGTGTCCTATGTCACCAACACCACGACATGTAGTGGTAGTTTCATCCAACAGTCTATAGTTATCGGACGGAGGTTGTTGCCTTTGTCAACAACCAAGACATCTACCGGTAGTTCCGTCCAGGTGTCTATAATTTATGCACAGAGGCTGTGTTCTATGTCACCAACACAACGGCATCTATTGGTAGTCCCGCCCAGGTGTCTATAATTACCGTAGGGAGGCTGTGTCCTACCGGATCCGGTATGCGTTCAATCAAACTATTAAGGATATACTGCGTTTTATTCATATTATATATACTAGTTAATAATTGATCTTGGCTATAGGGTTTTATTCCGGAGATATATATGGAATTTCAAGTGAATATTTTATAGGATAGATTTAATCTATCCGCGTGAAAAGATAACCAACACACACTACCTTAAACCGTTTTCATCAGACCACGTTTGTTGTGTATTTATGCACTGCTGAAGCTTCCGTTCAATAGTGTGCATATGTTCCGATCTGTAGCAAATCAGGAAATCGTCGACTGCTTATACCGCTTTGGTCGAAGGTCAAAGATATTTAACTATATTGATTTTTTTGACTAAACAATGTGACAGGCAGAGAAAACATGTTTACATGGTATCCATATCATATTGTGATAACTCGGAACATATTCCTGCTTTGAAAAAAACAAAAAACAAAAAGAAGATGTCCTTTCCCAGCAGCCCCTTCACAGCAGAGTCATACAAGGTGATCATTGGTTCCTCTTCGGGAATTAAAGCCACTCTGAAGGCCGCAAAATTCTGTTTGATCCAAGGATCCAAAATAATTATACCATTATTTATGCGTTCCAAAGTTAATTCATGCAGTTTGCTAGTGAAATGTGACGACGGCTCTGTTGGTCGGTTGCGTCCTTGCGAGGTTTCGGGTTATGGATGCTAGCAGCCTTCTTCAACGAATGTGGTAGTTTGATTTTTTATCATCAACATTAAGACGATGACATTTGTTAATCGGGAAAATACTATTAACGTTTGTATTAAACAAGAAGTATCTATCGAACGCATATGATATACAATATGTTTTTATTCCGTAATGTATGGCTCTCCAGATGGGAATCAACTCGGATAATGTACTTACCTTTCAAAAAGACAGGAATGGTCAGTTTTATTGATATTTCATTTATATAGTATAAATATTTCTGTCAGAAATAGTACATAACACAATATTCCTGATAATGAGGAGTCTTCAGTGTCTCATAATTTCTATAGATATACCCAATCGATAGGTGTATAGGATATCTCGGGGGGGGGGGGGGGGGGGGGGGGGAACGAAACTCTCGAACGAGAGTCTCACTGAACTTGTTTTCCAGTTAAAAAATACACACTGAAGGAACAAAAAAGTCTTATACTTAATGAAAAATAAATCATAAAGGCGGTACAGAGGATTGTTCCACAAATTAGAATTATGTTATATTCCAGTTAAAATCATATATTTGAGATTCTCAATTTTACGATGAGTTGTTATTTACTTGAGATGAGACATTACCAAGTAACATCCAAGACGTATTTCCAGGATTGTTAGTGTATATTCGTTTTATTTATCTGCTGGGCTACATTTGCCTATATGTCGTTAGTAAATCAAAATGCAGTTATGAGACAGTATACTACTACTTACATTGATTCGGTCAGCTTAGGAATACAGCTCAATGTTTGAAGGTTAAAATATGTAATGACTGCCAGTTATATTATGATTCACACTTAGTCAAATAGTGTTGTGTACGTATACTAGATTTGATTGTTTTGTGGTTATCCACTGATGTCAACGACTTAGTACGTACGTATACCTTACTTCAAAACTGGAAACCGGGCCCCTGTGAGGTTGAAGACCGTCTACTCAGTTAGCAACACTATTATTACCGTAAGACATGGAATCTGTTGGAAAAAAAAACTTCGGATATTTTTCGCCAACTGCTTAGACAATTTTCATTTAGAATTTAGAGTTTATATTCTTCTGATAAAACTAGTGTCAATCGAAAGAAACATAGGTGTTTCCAAGGAAATGATAACTAATTCATAACTAAACTATAAATGATAACGGCATATCATTGCGCAGCGCTGAAAAAAAACGGCTTACATTTTAAACAACAGGAAAATATGCAATTGTGAACAATATTACGATATCTGAACACACATATTAGACATATAATAAAGCTAAACCTGTGCTTAAACCACATACGGTGTTTGTTACTCATGACGACATGTGGGACTATATAGTATTCCTCCTAGTGTCTGTTCCGGTATTTTGACTTGATGACGTAAGCGGTATGGAAATTGGCAAAGTTGCAATAAATTAATATTTTTTATGACTGTGAATAGCATTGAACTGTTACCAAATGGTAGTATATTGTCGTTATAAATACAACTTGGGCGGCAGATAAACATTTCAGTTCGCCCTTACAGGCGATATATTATCTAATAGCGCAATGCTTCAAATACATGAATCACGTACAAGCCCTGGAAAAAAATACGATATCTTAATGGTTAACTTACAAAAATCGCTCAGTTTGTCATTGTTTTATCAACATTTTGCCACGATTTGTCCTCGTTTGTTCTAAATTCATCACAATTTGTCCTCTTTTGTCATTTGTTTTCGGGGTTGGTCCTCTTATGCCATTTTTTGGCCAGGATCTATTCTTTTCTTGTCATAGTTTAAATTTGTTACGATTTGTCCACTTGTCTCTTCGGTACCACACAAGAACAGTTATCGGTAACATACTTATGATGTTTTGCATATCGTAACCCACAATACAACACCTTTACCACATTGGTACATGTAACAGTAATGGGTTAATATTCTATTGTGTTGAAGATGTTAATTTTTGTAAGGTATCTGCATTTATGAAACGGTACCTAGGTCATTATCTGATACAATGTATATGCTTATTTATATATATATTTTAATACTTCCTTCTCAATCAATTAATTTATGACTCAATGCTAAAATTGTATTTTCTGCTACTTGTAAGAAACATGTTCTCAATGCGTTTCCGCGTATGCGTCTCATTTCAATACGGATCTTTCATCGCGTTGTGATACTCTACTACCAGTATGCCTGAGAGAAAATTTCATTCTACAGCTTATATTTTAGGCGTTAAAGCCAAATAACATAATCAGTTGGACTTATGTTGTCAATTTAACGGTAAAAGTTTCAGTTTTACAACAATAATGATACACATAAGAATATAAGACCAACACATAGCTATTGCGCCAAAAATTTATCTTGGTGTAATTATATGTATACATATATATTTTACGATCATATTGATGACTATCAATCCTATGAAACAAACAAACCGAACAAAGATTTTGTATCCATGCAATCATTTATTCCGGCAGCCCCGACGTAACAAACGCATTTTAGACAGTTTTTCTTTAAATTCGTATACGTAATGAAAATATAAATGGTCGTTACAAAAACTGGTCTGGTGTGCCCTGAAATAAAACAAGTGGCCTAGTGGGTCTAATTCGCGTACCTTGCGTTAATCTGAATTTATGGTGAATTTTCTAAATATCATACCCCTGTGACATTGAAAGCAAGTTAAATTCATTTATTTTGACACACCTAGTAGCATTAACACTAGCTTAGTATAAGCTAAATATTAGGTCCATGTGACTTTTGATTCTTTAGAAGTCTTTTAGAGATTTTAATCTTTTTGATCACTGCGACCTTAGATAAAGGCCAAGATCATACACTTGAACAAACTAGGTAGCCCTTTTATTTTAGCACGCTACAAATTCAATATCATGGCTGTTGGCATGTTGTTTGAGAGGAAGAATTTTAGGATATTGATCCTCCCTTGACCTCAAATGCAAGTAAAAGTCCTTCATAAAAACATTTTTATCAGCGTGTCACATGCGGAAGACGGTATAAGCTCATCAGCTCGTTAGTTATAGACTCACTATTAGAGTATAGCTTATCTGTCTATACTGATCGGCGGATACGTCCGGGTTTGGTTTGGTTTGTTTTTGTTTAACGTCCTATTAACAGCCAGGGTCATTTAAGGACGTGCCAGGTTTTGGAGGTGGAGTAAAGCCGGAGTTCCCGGAGAAAAACCACCGGCCTACGGTCAGCTCCTGGCAACTGCCCCACGTAGGTTTCGAACTCGCAACCCAGAGGTGGAGGGCTAGTGATAAAGTGTCAGTACACCTTAACCACTCGGCCACCGCGGCCGGGACTGAAATATACCGTTATAAATTCGCATGTTTTTTTTAACACTTACATTTAAACTTGCATGTTTTCCTCCCTCACACGATTCAACAAAACATAAACATTTAAATCATACACACATACTAAATACGACACAAAATTCAATGGACACTAGCATAATAAACACCATTTATGGTACGTACAACATGTAAAATGCATAAATAAGAAGTCCATAGTATCAAATATTAAAATTGTTAAATATGCACACACATAAAACAACAATAAAAAACTATGTGTGCATGTGTGTGTAAATAATATGCACCGATAAACCACTGTTTTTTATTTAAGAATCAAACAAATAACAACCGTGGCACATTTATCCCGATTAAAACAAATCGACCTCGATATATTTAAATAAGCATGCATTTACACCTTCTTCTTGTAGTTTTACCCCATAAACATCAGAGATAGGATCCCCCTCTCCCGTTCTGTTCCTTCTCCTCTGTTTATTATTTAAGATACTACTACACTTCATAGGAAAATTTCTTTGAAGCCAACGCCATGTACAGAAAATCACGAATCAAACCAAACTTACGTGTTTTTAGAACTCCAATCATTTAATCCACTTGCCGCTCTTTGAACTCCATTTGCCGAGTTTTAGCTCGCTGTCTCCCCTGCAATCTCCTTCTTTCGACAAACGACAAAAAAAATAATTGCCAACCAACCTTCGACAGCCTTCTGTTATCAATTTAAATTCCAAAATTACTACAAACAACATACTGATAGGGCTACACATTTGTTAAATATCTACAAATTAAATTTACTTCAGGTGAAAATAGTATTATGCCAAACATGGAACATAAAAACAACAACTTTCAAACATATAAATAATTATGTAAAAACTGCCTCCATTCACGTAGTCTTTACTGTGTTTGAATGAATACAAAAACATAAATACTGAACACCAAGGGAGTTTATTTTCAATATATATATATGTGTGTGTGATCCCCTCTATGAGAAATATTGATATCAATATGCTTAAATTTGACTAAGCATACAATTAGACTAAATACAAGGATTGAACGCTATAAATTAACATATAACACCAAACAACATCAGCATTATTACACATAACTTGTACATCCTCGAGAGAAAACATAAAACAAGCCACACTGAATATACATTTGCAACTTTTTTTATCAGAATAAATTCTTCTTAACCAACTCTCCTACTACGTTAATTGGACTAGTTTCTGCATCAGGGGTGACAACTCTTAAAGAACAGTATAACGTTTCTGTGTTAGACTACACCCACAAACGAACCGTCCAATTTCTCTTAAACCGATGAGACAACACCCCCTAAATGTTGGATAACCCCCCTTGGTGTACGTTTGAGAGACTGGCGTACTGCGTGTTATATTATTATGTTGAAGTATCATCCTTAACATGACAACACGCTTTAAGCATTCAATCATTATTCCTTCGTTCTGACCTGTGTTCACTACGAACATTGGACCAAGCAAACTCTTTTAAATTTCCCTACCATCGACTACTTTACCTGATGAATGTAAGCACCAAAATTGCTACAAACAAAATTCTGATTAGGTTTCACATTTGTTAATACCTGCAAACTAAACAACTTCTGCATGATATAATAATTTAATGTACAGCCTCTTTTCCCGGCCATATTAGTATTATGCCAACTATCAAAAGGAATCCTCCTTCAAATTAAGCAAACATACATACATTCTTCCACACAGTTTTCTCTCTTTTTAGATGTAATAAAACAAATATATATAATACTGAATAAGTTTTCCATTTGCTCACACAGTCTAAGAGTCGTCTCTAACGTGTCAAATGTGACAGACTATCCTTGATGGATGAATAACACCGCATATCTAAACACAGTACACCGACAAATAAAACCACAATGCAAAACAGTGTCCATCTATGTATATATTACCAATACTTTAATCCCATTACTAAGGAAATAATTTTATATTCTAAACTGCCAGTTATATCTTTCTCGGATCGCACACGTTCGTTAGATATTGAGCATGATATAAATGTCCAATCTTCTGATGCCACCAAAATTTAAACGTGCCACCATTTTAATTATTCTATAATTATGGACATATGTGTACAACAAAGCAACCCTTCCTCATCATCCAGTCGCTTCGATCACAAAATGATTGAACCCGGTCCTATTATTCGGTTGCCTGATCAGTCTTGTAGTCTTACGGCCACTGGTCAGGATTCCTAAAATAGACGAAAAGTAGATAATAACAGACACCTTTCGTTTATGTAATATCCTTATGAATCGGACACAATTTAGATTAACTTCGTGTGCTTTATGACGAAGATAAAAGCAAAGCTTATAAAGTCAGCATGATGTTCTAAATAAGAAAACGAACGAATTTCATATATTTGGAAATACATTTATATCGAATTATAAATCAAATTAAATTCGGTAAAGATAGTTATTAGATAAATTGGAATTTAATTCACAGTACATAACTGCATCAAATCATCAATAATGTAGAGTAACGACGGCGTATTAGGGCCGCTAGAATATTTACACTGTACATGTACGTACAACTTAGTACATTATGCTTATAACATACCATCGTGTACGTACAACTTACTACAGTTTGTATCTTGTACGTACAAAATAGTATACTAAACGTACAATGTACATATTAGCATATTGCACGTACAACGTATTACCTTGTTCGTTCAACTTAATATATTTCATATACAGCTTATTAATTAGTACGCACAACTTACATCTTAATACCCTTTACGTACAAGATAGCGTTGACAGCGACAGTGACTCTTCTGAGTCGACAAGTGTAATATCATAGTTAGCAGTCTATATTAAAATACCGACATACTAAAATACGGAACGACGGGACATACTAAAATACCGAACGACGGGATATACTAAAACATGGAATGACGTGATATACTAAAACATGTAATCACGGAACATATTAAAATATGGAATGTCAGAACATATTAAAACATGGAAAGACGGGACATGCTAAAGCACTAAATGATATGATAATGGAACAAATAAGATTAAGACAAAAACGAAATAAAGTTAATAGGTAATGTGTGATTTTATTTGTTTGTTTCTTGCGATTTATTATTATTTTTTTTTTTTTTTGCAGTCTCTGAAAAATAATCGTTTCCGTTTATTTATGTCTGTCTAACTTATGCTAATGCACTGGGGAGGGAAGTCTTGTTATTTCCTGTGTCTGTTTTGAGATACTAATTTAAAGTAACATATACTGAGAATATGGTCAAGTTACTATTTTGTACTTCCATGATAGTAGGTTGTACGTGCAGGATATAACGTTTTACGTGCAAGATAACCATATTTTGTAGTGGCCTTATTACGCCGCCCTAAGTTAACATTTACTCATCATGTCAGATATCTTACAAAATATACCTATGTTGACAGGCGACGCCGTGCCTTTTATCACAGCTGAGAGCTTTCATGGCTCCTACTTTGAGTATGCCAGAAGATTCACCGGTGCGGTTATATAACATGCCCATACACAGATTAGGAACATCAGTTTCCGGATGATTAGAGTCTATCCACGACGGCATAGATGGTGCGTAATTCAACCCCGTCCAAAATATTCCTGATTTATCTTCACCTCTGGCTGTACAATATAAAATACAAAATTATCATCGTCATTATCATGATCGTCGTTGTCGTGGTCGTCGTGGTCGTCGTGGTGGTCGTCGTCAGCAGCAGCAGCAGCAGCAATATAAAACCATGAGATAATATCGACAAATTGATGTAGAAACAGACCAGGTGTTACAAGAGGAGAAGCGGAACAGAGAAATGAATATTTCACTATAAAACCATGTCAATTATCAATATTATACACATGAACGAATTTACTGGCAGGTCTTTGGAGGGAAGAGGAGAGTAGATATCGTTTTTCGAAAAAGGAGTTGTGTGTTGCAGTTGGTCCTTTTATATATACTTATCAGAGAGTACCAGGCCCTGATATTAGTCTAGTTATAGTACAAACAAGTTAATACAATGCTTTACTCTCTTGAATCACAAAAATGGACTTACTGAACATTTCAGCCCGAAAGGCGATCCAAGTTATGCAGCTAGCGTATTTTTCTTCTGAATCAAATGTCAGTAGTTCAGCTCCAGTACTGGTGCAGTAATCCTAGGATATAGAATTATATATCTTAATGAGAATTTATAAAAAAAAAAAAAAAAAAAAATACGGATATTAAACATTTTAAAACAAAGAGAGAGATGGATAAACGAGGGTTGATTGATATGTTGTGAGCCTGATATTGAATGATTTGAACTTTTCCGCACATGCCACTTTGATAAAACTCCTATTTTTGGCTGTTCGGAAAGTCATCGAGTAAATGTTAAGGTTAGGGATAGATTTATGGTGCCTGACATAATTGTTCTTGGACAAAAAATAAAGTCTGATGGAGGGAGGTAAATAAGTTTGATGCTCAATCACTTTAAAGTCACAATCGTGAATATCAGTCATGGCAATGACAGACTCGTTCATTCTAACACTAACTCTAACCCGATGTGTCCGTTTTGCAAAAGCTGCTTTTCTTGTTTATTTTAGAGTGCTACATCGTCGATATAAAATAACCAAACGTGAACGATCCTTGGATACACGAGACTGTATCGTCAGAAAACCGTGCGACTTAAAAAGAATATCCTTGAATACCTCCTTCAATACGAGGCTCACAACATATCAATCAATCAACCCTCGTAATAGAAATAAATCTAAGACGTTTTTACAACTGGCACACTTCACTACAAACGGATAGGTGATACGATAAAGCCAAAAATAAATAGTATCTGTACGAGAGACAGTAGCGCTAGAACACCAGATATAAGGACATTGTGTAAGGTAGAGTAGAGTCGGACATGAATCCAAGAGTAATATAGAACAACTAGTTATAAGGACATTGAAACACAATTTGATAATAAGTTACGTTAGAGTTGACCTGATTTAAACTGCTCTATGCAGTTGTCTGGTCCTTCTAGGATTAGAAATTGATGAATGAATATTGAATAGGTCGAATGATGATGCAATAGCCCGATAGAATGCATACTTTAAATTATCGATTCATATAAGAGGCAGACATTGAAATTAAAATAATTTGCTTTCTATCTTTTGACTTTAAATGATATATTACTAAGAAATGCAATTTTGTTTGATATATATAAAAACCAATTAAAAACTTAATGGAAACTTTGAACGGGAATAAATGTGTTGTACACAATACCTTGGCTTCCTTCCACGTTTTCTTGTCCGTGGTAAGTGTGAAACACAAATCACCGTCGTGGCCCCATAACACGGGACACATCACGATAGGGTATCCTGTAACATTAACAGTGTATGTCTATATATCACGGTAGGGTATCCTGTAACATTAACATTGTATATCTCTATATCACGGTAGGGTATCCTGTAACATTAACAGTGTATGTCTATATATCACGGTAGTGTATCCTGTAACATTAACATTGCATATCTCTATATCACGGTAGGGCATCCTGTAACATTAACAGTGTATGAACCTATATCACGACGGAGTATCCTGTAACATTAACACTGTGTGAACCTATATCACGGTAGGGTATCCTGTAACATTAACAGTGTATGTCCCTATATAACGGTAGGGTATCATGTAACATTAACAGTGTATATCCCTATATAGCGATGGGTTATCCTGTAACATCAACAGTGTATATCCCTATATAACGGTATGGTATCCTGTAACATTAACAGTGTATATCCCTATATAACGATGGGGTATCCTGTAACATTAACAGTGTATATCTATATAACGGTAGGGTATCATGTAACATTAACACTGTATGAACCTATATCACGGTAGGATATCCTGTAAAATTAACATTGTATGAATCTATATCACGGTAGGGTATCCTGTAAAATTAACAGTGTATGAACCTATATCACGACGGAGTATCCTGTAAAATTAACAGTGTATATCGTTGTATAACGGTTGAGTTTTCAGTCAAATTAGATATATCCTTGAAAAACGGTAGGATATCGAGTCAAATTTTTACTTTATATCCCTGTAACATGGTAGGATATCAAGTCAAATTAGGACTTTATATCCCTGTAACATGGTAGGATATCAAGTCAAATTGGGACTTTATATCCCTGTAACATGGTAGGATATCAATCAAATTAGGACTTTATATCCCTGTAACATAGTAGGATATCAAGTCAAATTAGGACTTTATATCACTGTAACATGGTAGGATATCAATCAAATTAGGACTTTATATCCCTGTAACATGGTAGGATATCAAGTCAAATCAAGATTTTATATATTTCTATCAGTTGGGAGCGATATAGAGTAACATATTAACAGTTAATTTTCCTACATCAAATATACTGATAGTAAAATACTATATTTTGAAATAAATAGCCAATTAGGTGACTAGAATGACACTCATAAACAGACATTATGTTTTCTCAAAATATAACAGAATTAAAGTAAACGTAGGATATATATATTGAAATGCCATGTATATGAATAAATAAATGATTCAAGGTAGTATGTTCAAACTTTTAATTTTCTGCACAAATACAACTAATTCTGTATTTATTAAATCAGAAGAGCGTGGTTTTACAGAAGAAATATGCCGCTTTGGTTTTAATTTCGAGGGTCACTGGATTGCCTAGACGAATCACGAAACTATCCACAGTGCAGTATAATGTACCATTTGTTAAAGATATTTATACCAATATGACGTCCAGAGTTATAGAAACAAGGACAGTTTTAACACATGTGGCTATCAAGTCCGCTTTAATGATACAATCAAGCATTGGTTACCAAATGTTTGACATCAGTTTGGGTATAGCATGCATTGGTGTTCTAGCATATCTAGTGGCGTGCGTTAGAACACACAATTATTATGTTTTGCAATATCATTGCTGATGTAACAGCCTTAGATATCGCGAGATCCAGCTGTTGTCATGCGGAACAGACTTAACAGTGAGGGCAAGTAAAAATAGTCCCACTTATAAACTGCTTATACAACGATATGTTTAATAATTATATTAATTTCAAATACGTTTGTTGTAATATTTATATAATTTTTGCCAAAATTAACAATATGAAATATAATATTTTTCGAAAAATGCCCAAAATGACCCATTGGACTCTGGACAATGTATTACTACGCAGCAGACGAAATACTAATGTCAACACTGGGGTATATCATAAATTGGGGCTAGTAAAAACATAAAAGTTCTGTCCAGTATGAATGTAAATATTTTGAGATACAATAGGTAATAGGTACACTAGATATTTTGGGTTTTATTACCGTGTTTTAGACACAAATATGTCTGGCCAGCCTGAATACACATTTCATCAATGGCGCAGGTGTGTCCTCTGCAAGCTCCTCCGATACCCTGTAATATAAACGAGGCAATAAACAAATGCTGTCTACGTGATACTAAGTTTATAAAAAAACTACATTTTCTTCAAATACCCTGTATATAGCAGAACACAAACAGGATCTACCTAAATAGCATAAGTTTACAAAATGTTTTATTTTCCTCCGATAACCTAGATTTAACCGTTTAAAAAAACAAGAAAGCAACTCTCTTGTTGTTTTGACTTTGAATATATATCATCTTTCGATAGTCGACTCATTAATATATATAACAAACATAATGCCTACCAAAATATTATCGAATTTCCTTTTTTATACATATCTCTAATATCCAGCATATGATTTTCAAAACAGAAAAGAAGAGCTACTTTGTTGAATATAATTGGATACCCTACACACAACAGCTAAAATTAAAATATTACATAAATACTAATGCGTTGAAATCATTTTTCCTTGATAAAAACTTAAATTTAAAACAAATACAAATCACTAGATACTTGGTATTTTATTATATTCCGATTACCTGCACTTTAAATCTAAACAAAACAAAAAATAGATACCAAAATATATTGATTATACATTGTATTGCATTCTCTCAGATTCGTGTAAGTCACCGTTACAACAAAGATGACACCTATTTAGATCATACAGTGTTGAACTGAATCAGGCTATTACCGTAGGGTACCCATTAGGTCATACAAATACATAAAATAGCTAAAATAAATTGGCGTTGAAATTGTCTGGTATTCTCGTCCTGTAACCTGAACATTGGATCACATGCCCATCACACATTTTTTAATTGCCAAATATCTAAAGTATGCTCTAGTATCATGTACATTACTTTTAAAACAAGTAAAACGCTACCAGAATTATTCAGTTGTCATCATTTTGAGTTTACATAATGTGGCATTCTCCTAAGATACCCGCTAATAACCGTTAAATGAATCAAATTGGGGCATAAATTATGTTTAGTTTTATTAATTTGATATTTACCTTTGAGACCTAGCACATAACTAATCACCATAACCCGCATCTAACTTAAAAACATAAACAGAGAAACACACATAAAAATAAAAACAATAATATTGAGTTTACATAATATAACAGTACAATACTCAGCATACCCTGCACATAGCTGCTTACACAAAACATAAATTACTTCGTCAAGGTTATTGGTTTTGCCTGATTCTGAATTTTCCTCCGATACCCTGAACCTAACCTTTAACAAACAAACAAACACAATTTTAAAAAAAGCTGCCTTCATGTTAAAGAGATAAATCTATGCTGTCCTCCGATACCCTTAAACACACATAGCTACCTTAATATTGATCAGTTTAAAATAGTGTCATCCCATCTGCCAAACGAAAAAAAAAATGTAAATCTTAATGAATTCGAATGCTGTCCTCTGATATCCGGCACTTATACAGTAAAACAAACAAAAGCAAACCTCAAGCTAGCTAAATATTATCGAATGTAATTGTTTTAATGTTGTCCTCGGATACCTGTACATAAATTAACATGGTTACATAAATGTTGAGGGGTTTGAATTTATAGTGATCTCCGATACCTGTACATAAATTAACATAGTTACCTAAATGTTTGAATTTATAGTGACCCCCGATACCCTGCGTATAAACAGTAAATCAAATAAACATCGCTACCGGAATATTATTTATTGAGTTTAAATGCATATTGTCGGTTGATGCATGCGCATAAACGGTTAAACAGAAGGTAATGAACATTTAACATGATTAAAACTTGATTTACTTGTGTATTGATTTTGTACGATCAGTTTCGTTGAATAAATTTTGTTTGTTTGTTTGTTTTTTTGTTTTTTGTTTAGGTTCCAAAAGAACGTACATCTGATTAACTCCAGTCGTGAAAATAGTCATACGAAATAATAAAGCGCATTACTTACCTGTGGAATAGACGTCTTACTGATTGCTGGAAGATTGTAACCTGATATCCAAACATGCTGCCGGTCATAGTCATCAGAGTTCAACGTGCACCGACCATTGTATTTGTCGAAGAAGAGACTTCGACATAACGTAAATGCGACGCACAGCTCTAAACACTGATAGAAGGTCGGCAGATTGATGGAAATGTATTCTTGTGACAGTAATGCATAGCGGTGAAAATCTGTCACGATTAAATCAAAAGAACATTCAGCAAATTGTACCATACACACTAATGGTAGTAGGTATAACATATCGACTGGAAAACCATACATCCTGATGAGTTGAAAGGACTCTGGTTG
>NC_047031.1:2106187-2136380 GCF_902652985.1 Pecten maximus | reverse complement strand
TACAGGGTACGGGAGACATGGTGGCGGGTACAGTGTTATCGGTACAGGGTACGGGAGACATGGTGTCGGGTACAGTGTTATCGGTAGAGGGTACGGGATACATGGTGGCGGGTACAGTGTTATCGGTACAGGGTACGGGAGACATGGTGTTAAATAATAAACGGGAAGCGGGACAAGGCCAGGAGATACAAACCAATTTGATTCACTACCTATGTTTTGTATCTGACCATAGTACATTTGATGGTACAACAAATAGGTATTTTACCTTAATTTTTAAAACTTAAAATAAATTAATAATGCGATCCAGTAACGTAAAACATAAGTTTTGATATTTTTGTTTTGTTTTAGGTCAATGCTTCATATCATATAATTCCACGTGACAAACAGTTGGAACGACAAAGATTTCACATCAGCGAAGGTCATATGCTTAATGATGTAGATATTTTCATAATCAACTCGTCTTCCATGTAATAACATTGAAATAAAACAGAGCAGATAAAACTAAAACATCGTTATTGTTAGCACAGCATACTTATTGTTTTAGTTCATTCTACCGATATTTTTTTAATAATATTTTAAAGCCTTTCGGTTTTTAAATTTCCAAATCCCATATGGGTATGTTTTCATGTAATTTCACCCAACTGACAACGATTTAGTAGCGACGTGGTGTTTCTATTGTTTCGATTGCTGTTGTGCCACTGGGGTAAAATGATGGTCCCATGTTTCATCCATAGAGACAAGTGGCCGGGCCTTCCTCAAAAAATGATGAGCACGTGATAATTATCGCCTGATGTGCTTCTGATCAACTGTCGGAATGATTGGTAACCATTGGGTCGAAAGTTTCTTTTCATTTCAAGATCTAGGTCCAAATTGAGTGTACTCTTTTCTATTGGCTACATATCTTTCTGTTACACGTCTGTCAGTCATAACAAGATTATGAACTTTATTGGCCATTTCTCAGGTTGCAACATTGAGAAACCTTCCAGGACATCAGCAAGGCTAGGTCTGCCGCGTTTAAATTCTGCACCCTCCGTTTCACTGTAGCATATAAAGGGGCATCATTCCTTGGTGTTGCTACCATATCATTATAAATATTCTGAGGTGTTAAACCTTCCCATGCAAATATAGAATCACTGCTCTTTCACCGATTGTTTTCCCCATTTTGAAGAAGCCGCAAGTCTTGTTTACTTTAGATTGATACCTCTTCGATATAAACTAACCAAACGAGACCAGTCCATTGGTACATAGCCTTATATTGTCAGCGAATAGAAGGACTTAAAATAACATCCTTGACAACCTCCTTTAATACGAGGCTCACAATATATCAATCATCCCTCGTATAGCCTGTATTTCTTCAAGTACTAAGAACCTTGAGGCAATGCGCGACATCGAACATGCAATTAAGGCTGGGCTACAACACAATATATTGATAACAGTTAGCAATACCCACAAAACAATAGGTCGGTATGGTACGAACACATGCTAACAATAAACCAGTAAACAAAATGATATTTCTATTGTAAAATGAAATAATTCGGTGTGGTGAGGCTGCTTTTAATAGGAAAGATAGTTTTAGAAAAAAAGATTAATACACACATCCTGGTTCCATATACATTCAGTATAATACCTCGACCATATAAAATAGTGATGGTGAAGAGATAGCTCACTCAACTAAAGGACCAAGTGTAAGACAGTTCATTAGGATGAAAAATGTTTAAGAAACACGTGACGATCTGAAATTTAGACAGAACCGTAACTATCCACAGGGACGTATGCTCAAGTAACATGTCAAAATTTGCATAGTTCCAATAACGACATCAGAATGAATGAAAGTCGTAAGGAAAAATAAGGTCAATACCATAGTTAAATCATGCCATACTTAGGAAGTAGAGTTCTTTAGTCTTACCTGCAGAGAAGTGATATTCAGTGATTATTTATATCTGGGTTACATCGAGGTGGCTATTACAGCCTAAGAATCAGTAATATTTATAATCATATAACTTATGTAGTCTTAGCATGCATTCTGTATTTATACACATATATTATTCATTACACTTTGACAATTTTACCATTCTTAAAGCATGAAAAATATGAGTATTTATTAACATCATGATAATGTTACAGCGATTGATCCTACTCAACAACAAACTTTGATCAGGTCATATCTTTGATGTTGAATTTCATATTCTTTTGATACATCCTAGCCACGAGAGGATAAGTAAATAAGTAAATAACGTGACTGCCACGAAAATATGTCTTGAGTGTACCATTCCCTTTTTATATATATCATACTTACATAAAAGGATAAATGGTTATCACATATATATACCAAGGTTATATGTCTGAATTTATCCACAACAGGTATGTCGGTTATCAGACAAGAGTAGATAGTCCCACTTAACATTGTCAGATACGTACCTAAATTGATGAGTCACAAAAATGATATCTAAATGGTACAAAGATCAAAATTCAGGTCAACATCCCAGTAGTGTATACACCGATTAATACTTCCCTTTTTATATATATCGTACTTTCATAAGGGGTTATCACATACATATACAAAATATATATGTCTGAATTTATCCACAAGAGGTATGTCGGTTATCAGACAAGAGAAGATAGTCCCACTAAACCTTAGAAACTATCAGATACGTACTTAAATTGCTAAGTCACAAAAATGTTATCTAAATGGTACAAAGATCAAAATCCAGGTCAACATCCCAGTAGTGAATGTAACGATTATTGAAAAGACTATCATCTCAGGGCTGGAATCTCAAATATGTTCGAATATTTTCCAACTAATCGGATAAACTAAAACATGGTCAAGCCAAAAAAAAAGTCTCCTTTTATACTCTACACCGAAAAGCTTTTCAACAACTGTGTCCTTTATAATTATTGTGGTAGTCAATAGGTTTAACGTAACAAGGGACGAAACCCGTACTACATTCATAACAAGGAACGGCGTATCATCATCCCGCCGACAACAGACAAATTGTTTGATTGATTTTCTGTATTCATTGTTAAGAACGCACGTAACAGGTTGACGATAGAAAGGATTTGTTTTATTGTGTTGCTGTTTTCCTGTTCAGACACAAACGTCGCTATACTTTTCTGATATATTACTGCAAATCTCGGCTTGCTATTGGATGTCGGAAATGTCACGTTGCTAGGTATTGTCGGACAATCGAATAAAGAGGAGAAGGATGAGGAAAAGGAGGAAGAGGAGAAGGAGGAGGAGGGGCTGGATTATTAAAATATTCCATGAAATAATCATCTGGTGGTCCCTAAACCAATTCTCGCTTGGCTGCACTTACGATCTCACCAGAGTCATTAATTTGTACCTTAAACATCACACGTGTACCAATAGGGCGAAATGGTCCAGTAATGTTGCCTTTTACCATTTGTACCTTAAACATCACATGTGTACCAATAGGGCGAAATGTTCCAGTGATGTTGCCTTTTACCATTTGTACCTTAAACCTCACATGTGTACCAATAGGGCGAAATGGTCCAGTCATTTTGCCTTTTACCATTTGTACCTTAAACATCACATGTGTACCAATAGGGCGAAATGTTCCAGTAATGTTGCCTTTTACCATTTGTACCTTAAACATCACATGTGTACCAATAGGGCGAAATGGTCCAGTGATGTTGCCTTTTACCATTTGTACCTTACACATCACATGTGTACCAATAGGGCGAAATGTTCCAGTAATGTTGCCCTTTACCATTTGTACCTTAAACAGCACATGTGTACCAATAGCGCGAAATGGTCCAGTAATGTTGCCTTTTACCATTTGTACCTTAAACATCACATGTGTACCAATAGGGCGAAATGGTCCAGTGATGTTGCCTTTTACCATTTGTATCAACAGTAACTGAGTTCCCTATTTCAAACGTCAAGGATAAACATTGATTGAGATTAAATTATCTGCTGACCATGACATATGCTATTGTCAAAAAAAATGGAATGATACATCCATATAGATTGGGTAAAAACTTCTTGGCTGAATAACACTTAAAAAAACAATAGGGACTGAAAGTTTGGAACGATAAGGAACTCGGTCGAACTAAAAGCAAAGTGCATCATGTCGTGTTAACTAATTAACTATTTCTGGCTTGGAGATTAGATCTCTGTTTCTATGTTATATATGGTAAATTAATCTATAAACAACACCCACTATTAAACTGTGTAAATAATGTATACTGAACGGAGCTCTGCACAGTAACCATAGACACTTGGGGATCGTTTCACAAAGCTTCGTTACTTACGAACGTTCGTTAATATTTACGAAAAAGTTACGCAAAACTTAAGAAATTCGTAAGTGCCTTTATCAAAGGTGTTCGTCACTTTTCGTATCTTACGTCAAAATCGTACGTTCTTCCGGTAAAAATATACCACTCTCTAACTTGAAGGTAAAAAAGACGATACTTTTGAGGTGAACATTTTACGCCGGTCCTATTCCCGAGTCGTGTACACAGACGATGAACTTTATTTTGTTCTCTCAAAACAACCGTATTGTTGATAGAAGATTAAATTTTCTATAAAAATCCAATTTCATATTGTTTATCATGCGGAAAAACAAACAGCAACAAAGCAATTTTCACAGATTTTGCTCAATGCCCATACATATACATAGTGTTCTTAAAATACACTAACTGTTGGCACAGTCTGCGAATATACTTATAATTAATTTCATGATAATGTGTATTTTGCCGGCATCCCTCCTCGACATTCAAAATCCAGTTTCCACCTCGAAACAATCGCTCACAAGGAGAAGTAGTTCTCTTATGCTAATATGTAATTGAGTACGACGTCATTTTCTGATCAAAAGGGTTTGCTTCCGCACAATTTTAATTTTTTTTTTTTTGGAAGTTACGACAGGGTGGATATGTAAGTTACGAAGCTTTGTGAAACGATACCCTGGACGTTACCTAGGGTTTCCTTCATGTTTGTGATGAAGCTGGAATTCATTATTTTCTTACGAATATAGGCATAGGACAGTAGGTACGGATTTCTGTTTCACACAGTAGATGAAATAATACTAAAGGCGGTTTGGACTATTTCCGTAGAAGAAATTGTTATTTTAACGCGTTGTATCGCGAATTTGACGCGTTATTACACGAAACTAATGCAATATTACGAGAAACCGACGTGTTATATCGTAAACTAACAGCGAACGAAAGCGTGGAATGATAAGGAACGCGATCTAACTTACGACAATGTACACCATACTGTGCTTACTCGTTAACTATTCTGGATGGAAGATTAAATCTCTGAGTTATATATGGTAAATGTACTTAACAGTATGTGAATAAAATCTATACACAACTCCAATTATTTAAAACAGTGTAAATAATGTATGCATACACAGCCCTGTACCGTAACCATAGACACCTGGACGTTATCACATGTACCTAAGGTTTTCTTCGTGTTTGTGACATATACCACAGATTCCACACCGTTACCATAGACAACGGACGTTACTATAATGGATGTCGTAGTGTTGGTGACGTTATGGACATTTCTATTGAGAGGTAAGGCGATTGATAAAGTTAATCAATATATGTTAAGATTTAGTAAATTACACTCTCTTCTAAACAAGCTGAAATTACCAAAACTAATTGATTTAACTATGAAAATAAAATTTCTAATTGATATCATATGCGTACACATTACGTCTGATTTGATTTGGCAATGCATTCATATAAAATAATTTCAAAAATAAATGTGATTTGAAGGACTTTATATTTCATTAAGCGAATGTTTTATTACGTCATATTGTTGTTGTAGCTATGATGCTGTTAACATTTCCAGTATTGTCTTGTTTATGGTATGGATTGAATACACTTGTATTGGAATAAGGGAAAGTTTAAAATAACAGTTCATCATCCAAATAACTACTGTCAACTGGAAGAGGTTGTTGGTATCGGAAAACATATCATATTTTTGCATTCATATTTATAACCGTCATAGCCGTTAATTTATTTGCTAAAATAAACGTATGCTCTGAGAATTACAGTGTTTATAATACTAGTGAGGACATTACGGCAACTGAGCTATTGTTGATATCACATCTAAATGGCCGAAAAAGAAATAGTCCATTTTGAGATTTATATTTTGTTGAATTGATAAGTTTGATAATCTGTGTAAATTACAAAGGGAATGCCTCTCCTCACGGAGCTGCTGACCAAGAAAACATGAATTGGACAACTGCTGGAACAATACTGTGAGGAAAGGAATGGTCATCTGATCGTTCTAGATAGTCAGGTTCCATCTTATGTTTGGTATTTCGTAAGTGTTACTTAGGTTACTGTATTGGTTAAATAGATATCTAACTATTTGAAGGAGAAATGCCCAAGAAGAGTGAATATGGGGATTTCGTTCTACGTGTATTGTACTGGTGATGGTAGAATGACGGTATATGGATCATTTACATGAATCTGTGGAGGGACATGAGACGATGTCTGGTGAGTCTGTTGTAGGACAGGAGACGATGTCTGGTGAGTCTGTGGTGGGACAGGAGACGATGTCTAGTGAGTCTGTGGTAGGACAGGAGACGATATCTGGTGAGTCTGTGGTGGGACAGGAGACGATGTCTGGTGAGTCTGTGGTGGGACAGGAGACGATGTCTAGTGAGTCTGTGGTAGGACAGGAGACGATATCTGGTGAGTCTGTGGTGGGACAGGAGACGATGTCTGGTGAGTCTGTTGTAGGACAGGAGACGGTGTCTGGTGAGTCTGTTGTAGGACAGGAGACGATATCTGGTGAGTCTGCTGTAGGACAGGAGACGATGTCTGGTGAGTCTGTAGTGGGACAGGAGACGATGTCTGGTGAGTCTGTAGTGGGACAGGAGACGATGTCTGGTGAGTCTGTCGTTGGACAGGAGACGATGTCTGGTGAGTCTGTGGTGGGACAGGAGACGATGTCTGGTGAGTCTGTTGTAGGACAGGAGACGATGTCTAGTGAGTCTGCTGTAGGACAGGAGACGATGTCTGGTGAGTCTGTTGTAGGACAGGAGACGGTGTCTGGTGAGTCTGTTGTAGGACAGGAGACGATATCTGGTGAGTCTGCTGTAGGACAGGAGACGATGTCTGGTGAGTCTGTAGTGGGACAGGAGACGATGTCTGGTGAGTCTGTAGTGGGACAGGAGACGATGTCTGGTGAGTCTGTAGTGGGACAGGAGACGATGTCTGGTGAGTCTGTCGTGGGACGGGATACGATATCTGGTGAGTCTGTCGTGGGACAGGAGACGATGTCTGGTGAGTCTGTTGTAAGACAAGAGATGATGTCTGGTGAGTCTGTTGTAGGACAGGAGACGATGTCTGGTGAGTCTGTGGTAGGACAGGATACGATGTCTAGTGAGTCTGTGGTGGGACAGGAGACGATGTCTAGTGAGTCTGTGGTAGGACAGGAGACGATATCTGGTGAATCTGTAGTGGGACAGGAGACGATGTCTGGTGAGCATGTGGAGGGACAGGAGACGATGTCTGGTGAGTCTGTTGTGGGACAGGAGACGATGTCTGGTGAGTCTGTGGTGGGACAGGAGACGATGTCTGGTGAGTCTGTGGTGGGACAGGAGACGATGTCTGGTGAGTCTGTGGTGGGACAGGAGACGATGTCTAGGTGAGTCTGTGGTGGGACAGGAGACGATGTCTGGTGAGTCTGTGGTGGGACAGGAGACGATGTCTAGTGAGTCTGTTGTAGGACAGGAGACGATGTCTGGTGAGTCTGTGGTGGGACAGGAGACGATGTCTGGTGAGTCTGTGGTGGGACAGGAGACGATGTCTGGTGAGTCTGTGGTGGGACAGGAGACGATGTCTGGTGAGTCTGTTGTAGGGACAGGAGACGATGTCTAGTGAGTCTGTTGTAGGACAGGAGACGATGTCTGGTGAGTCTGTGGTGGGACAGGTGACGATGTCTGGTGAGTCTGTGGAGGGACAGGAAAACGATATCTGGTGAGTCTGTAGTGGGACAGGAGACGATGTCTGGTGAGTCTGTAGTGGGACAGGAGACGATGTCTGGTGAGTCTGTAGTGGGACAGGAGACGATGTCTGGTGAGTCTGTTGTAGGACAGGAGACGATGTCTGGTGAGTCTGTGGCTATGTGACTAATTTGCGTTTCAACCTTTTCTCTCTCTGTGACAACTTCAGATCCGACTACGACATCCGGATTGGACGCAGTTGATGGCGACATCACGCATTCTACACATTTCACCGAATCAGAAACTGCAGTTTTCACTGTGTCCTCACCAGAACGTGATGTATTTTCTACTCTCGACCAACGACAGAACTCTGCGACACGGTCGGTGTTTATTTCCTCCATCAAAAGTCACATTACCAGTCTGTCCAAGGCAGTGTCTTTTACGGTGTACAAGCATGCAAAACGAGTTTGGTAAGTCAATGTTTACTTATTTCTAATTACACAGTATCGTAGACTTGGTAAGAATTATCATTATTTTTGTTGACTAGTATATTTAATGGTTAGAGTTACAAGTGATTTGGTGTTACAATTATTATTGCACTGACCTTGAATGTTTTGTTTTTTTTTTTTTTGTTTTTTTTGCACTGGCCATAAATGGTAACATTTATTATTGCACTAGCCTTGAATGGTTACAGTTATAGCCTTGAATGGTTACAGTTGATTTTAACCTTACATTTTTTGTATCAGTATTTGGCACAATTTGATATCATTACAGTTTGAAGACAGCATCGAAACATCATGAGGCCCATTAAGACGAGGGTTACCGCCAAACGACATCTGGCAATTTGAAATGACATTTACAGCTGCAGAAAGGAAGCAAACTGCATTACCGACTTGTACTTCACAGAATGTCGGGGGGGGGGGGGGGGGGGGGGGGTGCACTCAGGATGGTAATGGTCATCTTCTGAACAATCGGTACCAATTCAGGATGTGCAATAATTAGTTACGGAGCCTTTTCACAAAGAGGCTAGACCGCTACCAGTGAGGAATCACAAGTGACAAATAACTTAATTTGTGTTACGGACACACCAACATACACAGAGACACTAATACATTTTACAAAAATCAGACAATTTTGTCCAGCTGCAGCCTCAAGCCCAGCTCCAGTAGCAAAACTTTTGAACCAGGAACTGTACCTGGTACCATAAACACCATCTTGCATAAATCACTGCCAGATCGTTTCAAAGGACATACCCGCGAGTATGGTGTAACTTTCAACAATTCCATCAGGACATATTGCAGACACATGTACAAATAACTGTCATTCATGCTTCGGTTGCTTTATATATTGCTCACCTACATAACAACAATATGGCAGCTAGTACAATAACGTCTCATCTATCGATAATTTGTCAATACCTTTATACCTAGTCGAACGGTCATACCTGTACGTAACAGCTCTACTCAAAACATAATTTATAAAAAAAAAATCACGATTTGTCAGCAATAGTTAAACGTTGTATAATATCATTAGCATGTTTATGTTGATTTCTGCTACGTCTCGGATCTCAGTGTTAGCTTTAACCTATCGTATATCCGGAGAACAGAGTAGAAACACATATTTTAGACTTAACAGTTTGTTATGGCGTCTCGATACAAAGTCACGTGACCATACAAAACCAATCAATACAATTTTACTGGCAGAATATCGCGAGTTATCTCCCGTCCCAAAGTAATTCTCCACACTATACATATTGACTTCCTGACGTAAACGATTACTTTTCATATAATCAATACACAACACACAAACTACGAATAATACGATACAAAACACACACACAATACACAACACAAACAATACATAAAACACACACAACACACAGAATACACACAATTACATATGTACAACACACTCAATACACAACACACACGATACACAACACAATCAATACACAACACAATCAATACACAACACAATCAATACACAACACACACAATACACAACACACTCAATACACAACACCACACAACACACCATACACACTAAATACACAGAATACACACAATTACATATGTACAACACATTCAATATACAAAACATACGATACACAACACACTCAATACACAACACTCTCAATACACAACACAATCAATACACAACACAATCAATACACAACACAGTCAATACACAACACACACAATACACAACACACACAATACACAACACACTCAATACACAACACACTCAATACACAACACACTAAATACACAACACACTCAATACACAACACACACGATACACAACACACTCAATATACAACACCACACAACACAATACACAGTCAATACACAGAATACACACAATTACATATGTACAACACATTCAATATACAAAACATACGATACACAACACACACAATACACAACACACTCAATATACAACACACTCAATACACAACACACTTAATACGCAACACACACGATATACAACACACTCAATACACAACACCACACAACACACAATACACACTCAATACACAGAATACACACAATTACATATGTACAACACATTCAATATACAAAACATACGATACACAACACACTCAATACACAACACTCTCAATACACAACACTCTCAATACACAACACAATCAATACACAACACAATCAATATACAACACACACACTACACAACACACTCAATAAACAACACACTCAATACACAAAACACTAAATACACAACACAATCAATACACAACACACACGATATACAACACACTCAATACACAACACCACACAACACACCATACACACTAAATACACAGAATACACACAATTACATATGTACAACACCTTCAATATACAAAACATACGATACACAACACACTCAATACACAACACTCTCAATACACAACACACAATACACACTAAATACACAGAATACACACAATTACATATGTACAACACCTTCAATATACAAAACATACGATACACAACACACTCAATACAAAACACACCCAATACACAACACACTCAATACACAACACACTCAATACACAACATACTCAATACACAACACTCTCAATACACAACACAATCAATACACAACACACTCAATACACAACACACTAAATACACAACACACTCAATACACAACACACTAAACACACAACACACTCAATACAAAACACACTAAATACACAACACACTCAATACACAACACACTCAATACACAACACTCTCAATACACAACACAATCAATACACAACACAATCAATATACAACACACACACTACACAACACACTCAATACACAACACACTAAATACACAACACAATCAATACACAACACACACGATATACAACACACTCAATACACAACACCACACAACACACAATACACACTAAATACACAGAATACACACAATTACATATGTACAACACCTTCAATATACAAAACATACGATACACAACACACTCAATACACAACACTCTCAATACACAACACAATCAATACACAACACACTCAATACACAACACACTAAATACACAACACACTCAATACACAACACACTAAATACACAACACACTCAATACACAACACACTAAATACAGAGACTTCCAATGGAAGACGTTGCGTTGATGACATAGAACACAACCTCCGTACCGTTATAATAGACACCTGGGCGGGACTTCCAATGGAAGACGTTGCGTTGATGATATAGGACACAACCTCCGTATCGTAATCATATACACCTGGACGAGACTTCCAATGCAAGACGTGGCGTTGATGACATAGAACACAGCCTCCGTACCGTTATAATAGACACCTGGGCGGGACTTCCAATGGAAGACGTGGCGTTGATGATATAGGACACAACCTCCATATCGTAATCATATAGACCTGGACGAGACGACTTCCAATGCAAGACGTGGCGTTGATGACATAGAACACAGCCTCCGTACCGTTATAATAGACACCTGGGCGGGACTTCCAATGGAAGACGTTGCGTTGATGATATAGGACACAACCTCCATATCGTAATCATATACACCTGGACGAGACGACTTCCAATGCAAGACGTGGCGTTGATGACATAGAACACATCCTCCGTACCGTTATAATAGACACCTGGGCAGGACTTCCAATGGAAGACGTGGCGTTGGGTACATAGAGTAACATAACTATATACTTTTAGGGGACACCTGATGGATGTGGTCGTGTTGGTGACGTTATGGACGTTTCTCATGCGAGGTAAGACATATAACTTAACCTGAACGTATGTCTATTTATATAAGCTAAATACCCCAACCTTACAAATACTACCACGTTAACTTAATGGAATGTTTCAGCGATTGGTTTGTAAAAGAAAGTTGATTGTAGTAGATACAATACCTATAGGAGTAAAACAGAATACAATTTTAACCTTTAAAGGAATTAAACCGACTAATAAAAGGGGTATTAAGATGAAGTAAAATTGGATATGGGATGAAATAAAAACTTTTGAGTGTGTATATTTTGTCAATTTGTTCTCTATTTAAACACAGAGGGATTGTCTCTCTTCACAAATTTGGTGATAAGTCCAGGAAAACTGAACTGGACAGCTGCCAAAGAATATTGTAATGACATGAATGGCGGCCTTCTTGTTCTTGATAGTCAGGAAAAGTGGGATTACTTTACGGCTCAGGACCAATACCAGGAACATCGTCTGTAAGTATATACCATTAAATATTAAATCAGTACTGAATGATATCCTAGTGTAATTACATAGACTTACCTTGTCACAAATATCTAGATTAGTTTTTAAATAATCATTTTCGTTTTTATGTTAATAACCGAAGCGGCAACAACTGTTCTGAATATATGCATAAGGTGTTCTGACTACATGTGAACATTGTTCAAAACTTTCTTGTCGAAATATACGCAATTCCAATGCCACTTGATGTCAGCCGCCTGGCAGCTTCATAACGCCATGGTTGTTTGCAACACAAGAATTTCTGCACATTGAATAGAGTCAGTACTTCAAAGTTTTAAAACGATTGTATAAGTCATACTCTCTAAAGAATATATATAGTTGAGAAATTCAATTAAGTTTACTATTTGTTTGGTCTTAACATGCGACTGTATGGTTCTATTTAGTATCTGATGGTCTCTATATAAATGTTTGCTATTCGGTTGCCGAGGGTTGACAGTTTGATTTAACATTTTGTTTGTTGCTTTCTAGGAACAAAGGGTTGTACTGGATAGGCATGAGATTCAATGACACTTTCGCGTGCGAAGGAGGAAGTTCAAGGTCATGGGTCTATAGTGGATGGGGTAGGTGGAGTGCTCGTTTTCCAGAGCCTGATGGTTGTCCTGAACAATCGTGTGTTGTGATATGGTACAATGAGATGTTTACAGCAATTTGTCAATAACTCCTCCAAGCTCTGTGTGAGACTAGTAAGTATTATTTATACGGTGAAGTATCAACATATTACAAATCTCTTTGCGATGATTGTTAATAAGTATGTTATAACTGAACTACAAACACATTACCAAGCTCTTTGTAATGATTGGTAATAAGTATGTTTTAATTGAACTATAAAACCGTTGCCAAGCTCTTTGTGATGATTTGTAATCCGTTCATAATCATTGAACTATTAACTCATTGCAAAGCTCTTTGTGGGATTGGTAACTAGTATGTTATCATTGAACTATTAACTCATTGCTAAGCTCTTTGTGGGATTGGTAACTGGTATGTTATCATTGAACTATTAACTCATTGCTAAGCTCTTTGTGTGATTGGTAACTAGTATGTTATCATTGAACTATTAACTCCTGACCAAACTCTTTGTAAGTTTGGTAATTATTATATTGTCGGTAAATCATATACGTTGTGAAACTGGTGAATATTTATGGTTTTACGAGAAAGTAAACTATTTTAATTACAAAATTTGATATTGGGCATATCTTTGTTTAAAACGACGCGATTCTGGTGGTAAATTGCTGATGTCAGATAGTATTTGCGGTGACACCTTAAATGCCTGATCAAAATGATTAACGTCCTCTGCTTCAGTAAACATTTTTAACAAGTGTTAAACTGTCCTTGATGACTAATTTTGTTTCAGCATTTTCTCGCACCACGAAAACTTCAATTCAGGCTACGACATCCCGATTGGAAGCAGCTGATGACGTATTCACGCATTCATCTAAACATTTCAACAGAGCAGAAATTGCTGTGTCCACAGAAAGTTCTACAGCATCCTCACCAAAAAGTGATGGTGTATCTTCGACTGTTTTCTCTACGACTCCAACGACAGAAGGAGAAAGTAAGACTACATTTGAACCGACGACATCTGATCCGACGACATCTGATCTGACGACATCTGATCTGACGACATTTGAACCGACGACATCTGATATGACATCTGATCTGACGACATATGATACGATGACATCTAATCCGACGACATATGATACGACAACATCTGATCTGAAGACATCTGATCTGACGACATTTGATCCGACGACATCTGATCTGACGACATTTGATCCGACGACATCTAATCAGGCGACATCCGATCTGACGACATCTGGTCCCACGACATCTGATTTGACGACCTTTGATCCGACAACATCTGTTCTGACGACATACGATCTGACGACATTTGAACCGACGACATTTGAACCGACGACATTCGAACCGACGACATTTGAACCGACGACATCTGATCCGACGACATCTGATTCGACGACATCTGATCCGACCACATCTGATCCGACCACATCTGATCCGACGACATATGATCTGACGACATCTGATCAGACGACATCAGTTTCAACATCTATTACGTCTCTGGTCACTTCTGACGTAGAAAATGACACATGCATCAAATGTTGTCTCCTAAAAAAACAGACAAAACTTGCTAGATATAAACTTGATGAGATGATGCGTGTGTTAAGGATTCAGTTGGAAGTAAACAAAACCATGTTGTCCTCCCAGAAACGGAAGCTCGTCAGCGTGTATGACTCCCGGCCCAGTAGTGTGGCTATGGGAGGTGTGGCCTGTATCATCCTGGCTGCGGTTGTCGGAGTGATCGTTATACCTGACGGTGTCAGTCTTGTTAGGCTAGTGTACAAACAGTTCAAACCACAAAAGGATACATCAGTCATATAGTTTTAAAGATATGCATGCAAATCTTGATTTTTCGTTCATGTTCTGTTATTTTTTCTTTATGGTATTTGTATACTCCATTGTATTTGAATATATTGAACCGCGGTAATTTGTTACATCTTAAGTAAGGATTTCAAGTCGAGTCAAAACAAAATACAAAATGCAAAAAAGAAGCAACAGCAACTATTAACTACTTTAGGATGTAAAGATGCGGGAAAAAAGGAATAAATAAATAGAATTCCCATTTACTATAAGATGTCAATACTAACATATTTTGTGACGTCATCGACTGATTTACAGAGTTATCAAATAACTTTGCAAGGATTGATTATGATTAAGACAATAAAGAGATAAGACGTTATACAAATTGTGTTTTGTTTTTCATTTGTTCCCCTCTGTGTACAGATAATTCAGGATGCATGACAAACTTTTTACAATGATTTAATTATAACTTAGATGAACTGTGTAGTCCTGTATGGGTTATCACGAACAAGTTCGTATGTTGTTCCTGATAACCCGTACCTGGTTCGTTGTTCCTTACAGCACAACCATTTCCCTTCCGAGATCAAGACCCCCTTACGACATAACCTTCCCCCTCTCCCGCTCATTATCTATTACGTTTAACGTCAAAGAGAAAAACTCCCTTTCTGTGCGTGCTCTGGCTCCATAACACTGAAAATACATTCAAGTAAATATTTACCTATTGACGCTGTAATATTTTAACAAAACCCGATTAGAAGGTGTAACGTGACATAGATTCATGTCTAGAGGACAGCAGTTATATTCTTACGTCAAGTTAGATGTCTAGAATGACCTCGTTAAACATGGCAGCGGGTATCCAATCGAAAGTTGATGCAGACACACATATTGATCTTACATATTTTGTATAGATGAGTTGATCTGATAGCATATTATAAAAAGTGAGACATATACGTATCATGATTAATTCAGACTGAAATACGCAGAGGAGTGAAGGATCGAAAACGCGATGGGGAAGAAGCGATGGAACTTCGTGTTTTGGCTCCTTCGTCATCGTGTTTTCGCTCCTTTACTCCTTTGCGTTTGGGTCGAAGGAGCGAAGGAGCGAAATTTGGCTCTAAGGAACACCAAAAAGATCAGAACAAGGAACAATAGATTAACCTATTTATTTTTTATCACTTACATGTACTGTGGTGTTTACGGTTGGATTAGTATATTAGATATGCAGAGAGTTCACGAGTTCAAACTTTCGTTGATAATATTTCTAAAAGGAATTTATAATGACTGAAGATATTATCACCATACAAAACCTTTTCCTCCTGTCACTATCATAACACAAAGGAATTCGGAATATATTAAAGTTACTGTAGCCTCGCTCGCGCGAAACATATACACCTAGTATACTCTTCTTTTGAATAGCCATGATAACACATGCGTAATGAATTGATATTTCAAGTCAAGTCAGTGCTTATTTAATGAAACATTTAAATAGTCGCCATTGGTACAATAGAAACAAATGACTGATATAGATAAATAATATTATGTTAGTGAACTAAATGACATCGGCTACTTTTGGAACAACAATTTTACATTTCATATTGATTATTATCATAAGGGACATGTAAAGTTTATCGATATAATAAAACTTATTCTCGAAATCAAGATTTCTGTTAAAGATGTCGATTATTGACAGCGAGGGATAGAATAAGATATAAATATACACGTCGACGACGTAATTGACCTATTTCCTTATATGGTGTTACTACTGACTAGAAGGAATTTATAATGACTGAAGATATTATCACCATACAGAACTTTTTCCATCTGTCGCCAATATAACACCAGGGAATTAACAATACATTCAAGTTACTGTAGCCTCGCTGGCGCGAAACATACACACCCAGTATACTATTATTTTGAAAAACCATGCGTATTTATTTTCCCGTTCAATATTGCAAGTCAATTAAGTGTTTATTTATTGAAAAATCAAAATGACCGTCATTGGTACAATAAGAACAAATGCCGTCTGATTTAAAGGGACTAAATGGCTAGATTTCCACTTAAATAATATATAAAAAAGGGTATACGATTTAAAATGATGTAAAAAGTTAAGCACTTTATGTTAATTATACATTTCAAAAGTGTCCATAACAATTTGTTAAAATTTAATGAAAAAAATAAAATAAATTTGACTAACCTAGTAGTTATTTCATATTATTATTTTTCGATGTGTGTAAACAAATACTTCTGCGTACCTTTGCGCATGCGCGATGCGGGAAATTGGAAACATCATAACAAAAATGGCGAACACCCGATCTAAGTGGAAGGGTCCTGAATCAGTTTTAACCGAGAGCACGAAGAAACGAATAATCGAGAACGTGATTTTAACTTCACAAAGACGAACACGTATCTTAGAGACAGAGCAAGCAGATGGCATCAGTTAAAAAAGACCGAAGGGATTAAAGCAGATCCTCCTTTGGCCAAGCTAATGCCTTGAACAGGTTAGTTGACAGCACTGTACTTCGATGTTTCGTAGATCAACTGTCGTGTACGCCCATATGATGACTTGATAGTACTTGATGATACATAATTATCATAAATGGTAACAACTGATATCGAGATTAAGCTTAAGAAAGGTCACATAGTGTTAATACGGCATGAATCGCTTGGTATTGGCCTCAACATGTCCTAAATGGGAATACAAATCACATATACACCTAGTATACTCTTCTTTTGAATAGCCATGATAACACATGCGTAATGAATTGATATTTCAAGTCAAGTCAGTGCTTATTTAATGAAACATTTAAATAGTCGCCATTGGTACAATAGAAACAAATGACTGATATAGATAAATAATATTATGTTAGTGAACTAAATGACATCGGCTACTTTTGGAACAACAATTTTACATTTCATATTGATTATTATCATAAGGGACATGTAAAGTTTATCGATATAATAAAACTTATTCTCGAAATCAAGATTTCTGTTAAAGATGTCGATTATTGACAGCGAGGGATAGAATAAGATATAAATATACACGTCGACGACGTAATTGACCTATTTCCTTATATGGTGTTACTACTGACTAGAAGGAATTTATAATGACTGAAGATATTATCACCATACAGAACTTTTTCCATCTGTCGCCGATATAACACCAGGGAATTAACAATACATTCAAGTTACTGTAGCCTCGCTGGCGCGAAACATACACACCCAGTATACTATTATTTTGAAAAACCATGCGTATTTATTTTCCCGTTCAATATTGCAAGTCAATTAAGTGTTTATTTATTGAAAAATCAAAATGACCGTCATTGGTACAATAAGAACAAATGCCGTCTGATTTAAAGGGACTAAATGGCTAGATTTCCACTTAAATAATATATAAAAAAGGGTATACGATTTAAAATGATGTAAAAAGTTAAGCACTTTATGTTAATTATACATTTCAAAAGTGTCCATAACAATTTGTTAAAATTTAATGAAAAAAATAAAATAAATTTGACTAACCTAGTAGTTATTTCATATTATTATTTTTCGATGTGTGTAAACAAATACTTCTGCGTACCTTTGCGCATGCGCGATGCGGGAAATTGGAAACATCATAACAAAAATGGCGAACACCCGATCTAAGTGGAAGGGTCCTGAATCAGTTTTAACCGAGAGCACGAAGAAACGAATAATCGAGAACGTGATTTTAACTTCACAAAGACGAACACGTATCTTAGAGACAGAGCAAGCAGATGGCATCAGTTAAAAAAGACCGAAGGGATTAAAGCAGATCCTCCTTTGGCCAAGCTAATGCCTTGAACAGGTTAGTTGACAGCACTGTACTTCGATGTTTCGTAGATCAACTGTCGTGTACGCCCATATGATGACTTGATAGTACTTGATGATACATAATTATCATAAATGGTAACAACTGATATCGAGATTAAGCTTAAGAAAGGTCACATAGTGTTAATACGGCATGAATCGCTTGGTATTGGCCTCAACATGTCCTAAATGGGAATACAAATCACATATACACCTAGTATACTCTTCTTTTGAATAGCCATGATAACACATGCGTAATGAATTGATATTTCAAGTCAAGTCAGTGCTTATTTAATGAAACATTTAAATAGTCGCCATTGGTACAATAGAAACAAATGACTGATATAGATAAATAATATTATGTTAGTGAACTAAATGACATCGGCTACTTTTGGAACAACAATTTTACATTTCATATTGATTATTATCATAAGGGACATGTAAAGTTTATCGATATAATAAAACTTATTCTCGAAATCAAGATTTCTGTTAAAGATGTCGATTATTGACAGCGAGGGATAGAATAAGATATAAATATACACGTCGACGACGTAATTGACCTATTTCCTTATATGGTGTTACTACTGACTAGAAGGAATTTATAATGACTGAAGATATTATCACCATACAGAACTTTTTCCATCTGTCGCCGATATAACACCAGGGAATTAACAATACATTCAAGTTACTGTAGCCTCGCTGGCGCGAAACATACACACCCAGTATACTATTATTTTGAAAAACCATGCGTATTTATTTTCCCGTTCAATATTGCAAGTCAATTAAGTGTTTATTTATTGAAAAATCAAAATGACCGTCATTGGTACAATAAGAACAAATGCCGTCTGATTTAAAGGGACTAAATGGCTAGATTTCCACTTAAATAATATATAAAAAAGGGTATACGATTTAAAATGATGTAAAAAGTTAAGCACTTTATGTTAATTATACATTTCAAAAGTGTCCATAACAATTTGTTAAAATTTAATGAAAAAAATAAAATAAATTTGACTAACCTAGTAGTTATTTCATATTATTATTTTTCGATGTGTGTAAACAAATACTTCTGCGTACCTTTGCGCATGCGCGATGCGGGAAATTGGAAACATCATAACAAAAATGGCGAACACCCGATCTAAGTGGAAGGGTCCTGAATCAGTTTTAACCGAGAGCACGAAGAAACGAATAATCGAGAACGTGATTTTAACTTCACAAAGACGAACACGTATCTTAGAGACAGAGCAAGCAGATGGCATCAGTTAAAAAAGACCGAAGGGATTAAAACAGATCCTCCTTTGGCCAAGCTAATGCCTTGAACAGGTTAGTTGACAGCACTGTACTTCGATGTTTCGTAGATCAACTGTCGTGTACGCCCATATGATGACTTGATAGTACTTGATGATACATAATTATCATAAATGGTAACAACTGATATCGAGATTAAGCTTAAGAAAGGTCACATAGTGTTAATACGGCATGAATCGCTTGGTATTGGCCTCAACATGTCCTAAATGGGAATACAAATCAAAGGGGGTGCCCAAGAGGGAATTTTGACATTTGTCAAATTAATCGTATTATACCAGAAAGTAAACTTGATGACTTTATGCTTTTGTTAGACTGCCTGTATATTACACATTAAGTTTACATTGTGTTATTAATATTCCGTTTTACAGTTTTGAAAGCAAGCCTGAGATCTAGAGCGTACGTAGATCTGGTCATAAAGAAACTGAAGCCAATGAAGATGACCACAGGCGACATGGAGTACATGTAGCCACTACGGACGACACTATTACTAGTCGCACTTAGGTATTTTTCATAGTTAATTAATTACTAATTCTTGAGGCCATTAATTAACAAATATTTATATAAATCATTAGCATTTGGATGCGAATGAAGAACATTATTTATTTATTGAGTCGTATAATTAAAAAGTCGTGGAATAGTTTCTGTCGATGCTAATTAACATTCAAAATTCTCATAATTATACAACACAAGTCATGTATCACTGTGAACAGTTATTACGTTATGATTTGCATATTGATATACAAAAAAATGTAGATATATATACGTATATAGGCGTCAAGTTTGATTACATGTTTTGGTCTATAGTATATGACACATATTGTATATAATCAGTTTGAAAACATAACCAATTCCTATACATGTATTGGTTTGTAATCAGATACCACCAACCGATCAATTTTCGATAACATTTTTTTTTTCTAATTAAAATGTATGGATTTGAAATATTGTTTTTGTTTAGCAGCTACCAATAATAGATTTTTTTTGTAATTAATAATTTGAATCAGAATAAGTGAACCAATCAGTTTTGACCACTATAATTCATGCATGAGCTGCATGCATGTGTAGCGGGACTGGACTGAGTCGATCATCAGTGACCAGGTAGCTCAATAGTTGGTAGAGCATCCGGCTGGTGTTCGGAGGCCCGGGTTGGAACCCCGGTCTGGCCGCTTACGCTACATTATCTCCTGATCTCCTGTTACACATGTATCCTCTACTTTTAACACTTGTTGAAAATTGCTGAATTCCTAGTGTATTTGGTAAGATATTGTGCAATTGGAGATTGAAAAACTTCTGGAGTATCAATTTCGTGAATTTAGTTTTTTTTTTTTTTTTTTTTGCATTATATATTGATAGTGATTGATTCACCAAATTAATGCAATAACACCATAATTAGTTTAGTTATTTCCCATGGTGTTTTCGGGCCTAATGGCCATCTACATACGCTTCATTTATTTGACGTCTTGGATACCACATTATGATGTCACATATACAATATCATGCCTTAAGATAGTCATTAGGCCCGAAAACGTAAGCGAAACACAATATATGTTGTGTTGAATTTACATTTTTCAACTATTGATACTGGTATACATATTTAAGACCCAGCAGAAGCCTTGATTGTGTGTAGAGGCTAATTAAGCTTGAATGTGAGTTGAGAAAATGTTGACAGGCGAATTATTTGATGAAAAATCAGACAAAATATCGTGAAGAGCCATCTTTGCATGATAAATAATGACTGCTATGTTTCAATATAAGGCATGCTTATAATATTGCCAATTTTGCACATTTTGTTGGTTTGTGTAACTGGAAATTACTTTGATTTTGTGTAAGAAAATATCTTTTCTTCTTCTTATAGATATCACAGGATTTATAACACAAAAGTTCTTGGAGGACAAAAAGTGCCGTACAAGGTGGAAAGGACATACCAACACATTCAGGGACTCATCAATCTGATAGTGGCCAACAGAATAACAGATAGAACTGGAATATCTAGCCAAAACCCTTGCATCAAATAGATCCCCGAAGATTCAAACTCCTAGCCCATGCTCCTCCCACCATCTACTGCCCAAATGGTAGAGGAGAAGAAATCCCAATTAAGATGAATGGGAATAATTGACATTTTGAGACTAATCACGTTCCAGAGACTCTTACTTTTGAATATCTGTCCTTACGTTTAGTAGCTGACCTGGTCCGAAGGACCAAGGTGAGTATGTCATACTGAGGCGTCCGGCATTCGTCTGTCAACATTGTGAACACAATATTTGAATAACTTGAGTAAATGTCAGAATATACCAAATTTGATAAAACTTTATAAGCAGCCATATATCGACAAGATCTCAGACAACTTCAAAAATAGAAATTATTGGACAGTAGTTTTTGACAGTAGTTTGCAGAGTTATTGCCCTTTGTAATGGTCTTATTATTAACATTTTTTTGGTTCACTGGTCAGAATGGAAACTCTTTTAGAAATTCTACTAGTCCTGAACAATTAAATGGATTTGATGAAATTTGGTCAGGAGAATTATGTGGCAATGTTATATGTTGCATAAATGAAGCGTCACCGTCATCTGAGTGGCACCTTTCGGGGCAAAATAAGAGAATTACCTGGTATAGCAAAAAAAAAAAAAAAAAAAAAGGATTTAACTCATTTTTTTTTCAAGAATTACATCTAGTCCACTTGTAGTTTGAACCATTGTTGGGAGAGGTAGTTCAAAAAGTAGAAAAATGTTTGAAATGTAACTTAAATTTGAGTATTATGTCATCATTACTGAATTATCCAGGTTAGCGATGCAGGCCCTCTGGGCCTTTAGTTTATTGGTATAATGTTACTATAATAGCTTAGCTGTTATCCATTCCATTAATGTCATATGATAATCAGTGCAGCCTTAATTTCAAAATTTATATAATCTCAAGAGACAAATAACATAGTCTGGTCTGAAATTTAAATGCTTAGTCAAAAATTATTATTCATAGCTGTACATGTGTGCACTATTGAAATATTCATGTTAACACTCACAAGTAATTTATAAACTCTCAAAATTCATTGATGTCAACACCCACTAGTGCTCAATAGTCTTTAATGTCAACCCACACTAGTACTCAATAGTCATGGATGACAACACTCACTAGTAGTAGTACTCAATAGTCATTTATGTCAACACTCACTAATACTCATGTCATATATGTCAACACTCACCAATACTCAATAGTCATGGATGACAACACTCACTAGTACTCATTAGTAACGTATGTCAACACTCCATAATACTCAAGTCATGTATGTCAACACTCCATAATACTCAATAGTAATTGATGTCAACACTCAATTATCACTGATGCCAACAATTGTCATTGATGTTAAGTCACTAGTCATGGCAGTCAACTTTCTCTAGTCATTGATGCCAATGCTTACATCTGAGCAAGACAATAAATACAATGTGGTGAATTCTTTATTTGCATGTTTGACTTTTCTCAGTGTTTTCTATATCAAAACTATTTGTGAGACAAATTGTACTGTGCATTTACTATTTAGTGTATTATCAACATCATAAGTCACTGTTCTGTTGATATTCTGATAAATTAGGGTTGGATCTTTAGGTCACCTGAGATGAAGTATGAAGTGACCTATTCTAACTGACTTTTGTCCGTCGTCTTTCGTTGTTTGTCTTTAAACAATTTGTCAGTAAGCTTTCATGGTCAAAAGGTCAACCAAAACTGTGGATTACATAGTCCCAACCTCCAGGGACCTGAGGGGCAGGGTCAAAAAGGGTCAAATTGACTAAAAGTTGAAAGATCTTCTCAGCTCGCAGATATGGTAGAATCATATACTGGTGTCTTTAACAAAAATTGTGAATTTCATAACCCTGATGGGGGACTAAATTTATATAGGGAAATCACAATTTTGATCAGCATTTGTTTGATTTCTATTGAAATTCATTCTAACTTCATTAACATTATCAGCATGGGATGACAGCTTGATCGCATGCACATGTTGGCCCTGACTGACCTTCTGGGCGAGGCTAAGAAGGGTCAATTAAATTGAATATTTCAAAACTCAGGTGACCATTAAGGCCAATTGGCCTCTTGTTTTACATAAGCCAGTATCAGTGAAAACTGATGCATATGAAATATGGTACATAAAACAAAAGGTTTCCATGAATTCAATGATGTAATGTAATTTATTTTGATTTGATATCAAACCTTTTCACTGCACAGGTGTCAAAACAACTTCCTTGAAATAAGATAATTCAGCTTATGTGTATGGGCAAACAGACAAAGTGATTACCAATAAAATGCTTAAATTTTCACGATTTCTATATTTTCTTTACTCCTGTCACCTTGACCTCTACCCATATATAATTAGACTGCATGCTCTGCTGACTTGCCAATCAAGATGATATTGAGGTTGACTGAAATACAAGAACATGTAACATATAAATGAACATAATTGTACATGTAGGTAAACTTGAGAATAGTCCAATTCCTCAATCCATGACTGTCATTGAGACTGTCAGCTAATCATTGAATTATTAAAACATTATGGACATCAGTATTGTGAATTAAATATCTCATTTATATCGATGATAAATTGATATAAGTGAGATAATACATTATTGATATAAATGAGATAATCAACAATACTCATATCCATTTTTTACCATGTATCAGTGTTATCCATTTGTTAACGTACATATTTAATTATATAATTCATTAAATAACGTACAAGGCTTTCAACAACATTTTAACTATAATCATTAAACAGAAGCAACGTTAAGTGCAAAAACTACTAACTCAATGAAGGTTCCGATTTTTAATTAGGATGTCAATCTGAAAGGCCGAGGGATTCAAACAGTCGAATAAATTACAATTTCTGTGTAAAACTGAATTATTTTTTTCTTATATCTAGACCTACAGTTTGTGTATTGCTCTCAGTGCAATCAATTTACAATGTAGATCTCCATTAATCAGATTTAAATCGAATTCACATTTGGGTAGGCCTATCACGTTAGTGATCGGCATTTTTTTTTTTTTTTGTATGTTACAACAGAGACATATATGTCTGGTTACAACTGTATAGCTGTTACGTCGTCACAGCACTTACGGTCATACAAAATAGCAATTCCAATTTGAGTTTACACTTCGATTTCTTACATTGGGACGATATTGAATTGAATGAACACTTCAAAGATGAATAATAATAATATTTTCCTACATCACAATAAACGAAACGAAGTCCCCTTTGGAGGCCCCATTGCCGAATGTCAAAATTTTACATGCTACTTCTGAGGGTTATACGTACTTTTATCTGTTTGAGCTCTCAATCAACAATAGTGAATAACGATCGGTACTCCTCGTTCTACATCCACGTGACAAAATGTTTACACTTACCTCGATTCCATTTTCGTCGGGTGAAAGCGAGGATACTGAAATCATGTGACGCACTCGGCTCTCTCCGATGTAAACAACAAATGTTGTTCAGCGATAATTCGAAGTTGATAAACATTGCCAATATTTCACAAAAAGTGTCATAATTTTGTAAACAATTTAATTTCAAGTATCACAACGCTTTCCGGAAATCAAATGCATGTAGAAATTATTGAAATCTAACCATTTAGTCTCTTTAAATACAGAACATTATGTGCGTGTATGAATTGACACCGGCTGCTTCTGTATCAACAATTTCACATTTCAACAATATACAACAGGGCTACCATTTTTTATCTGATTGGTCACTGAATTTCCGTATGATTATTATCATAAAGGGACATTGTACAGTTGATCGATAGTTTAAAACCTATTCTCGAAATCAAGATTTCTGTTAAAGATGTCGATTATTGACAGTGAGAGATATAGTAACGACGTCGACGACGTAATTGAGTCATTTCCTTATATGGTGTTACTATTGACGTGTCAATACTCCTTATTACCTTGATATCATTATAACTACCCCGGTTCTTACTTTGTATCCCTTGCTTCTCATTACAATAATATCATTAAAGCTGCCTGGTTCTCACTTTGTGTCCAATATCTCTAATTACACTTATATCATTAAAACTTCCCAGTTTTCATGTTGGATCCCATACTTCTTATTACACTAATATCATTGAAGCTACCCGGTCGGGTATCCTTTTATGTCCCATTCTTCTTATTTCAAAAATATCATTAAAGCTACCCGGTCGGTTCTCATCTTTGGTTCCATACTTCTCATTACACTTATATTATTAAAGCTACCCGGTCGGTTCTCAACTTTGATCCCATACTTCTTATTACACTTATATCATTAAAGCTACCCGGTCGGGTCCCATTTTGGGTCCAATACTTCTTATTACACTAATATCATTAAAGCTACCCGGTCGGGTTTCATTTTGGTTCCCATACTTCTTATTACACTTATATCATTAAAGCTACTCGGTCGGGACTCATCTTTGGTTCCATTCTTCTTATTACACTAATATCATTAAAGCTACCGGTCGGGTCCCATTTTGGTTCCCATACTTCATATTACACTGATATCATTAAAGCTACCCGGTCGGGGCTCATCTTTGGTCACATACTTCTTATTACACTAATATCATTAAAGCTACCCGGTCGGGACTGATCTTTGGTCCCATACTTCTTATTACACTTATATCATTAAAGCTACCTGGTCGGGACTTATCTTTGGTCCCATACTTCTTATTACACTAATATCATTAAAGCTACTTGGTCGGTTCTTAACTTTGATCCCATACTTCTTATTACACTTATATCATTGAAACTACCCGGTCGGGTCCCATTTTGGGTCCAATACTTCTTATTACACTAATATCATTAAAGCTACCCGGTCGGGACTCATCTTTGGTCCCATACTTCTTATTACACTTATATCATTAAAGCTACTCGGTCGGGTCCCATTTTGGTTCACATACTTCTTATTACACTGATATCATTAAAGCTACTCGGTCGGGTCTCATTTTGGTTCCCATACTTCTTATTACACTTATATCATTAAAGCTACCGGGTCGGGACTCATCTTTGGTTCCATACTTCTTATTACACTAATATCATTAAAGCTACCCGGTCGGTTCTAACTGTGTGTCCCATACTTCTTATTACACTTATATCATTAAAGCTACCCGGTCGGGACTGATCGTTGGTCCCATACTTCTTATTACACTTATATCATTAAAGCTACCTGGTCGGGACTTATCTTTGGTCCCATACTCCTTATTACACTTATATCATTAAAGCTACCCGGTCGGGTCCCATTTTGGTTCCCATACTTCTTATTACACTAATATCATTAAAGCTACCCGGTCGCGTCCCATTTTGGTTCCCATACTTCTTATTACACTTATATCATTAAAGCTACCCGGTCGGGACTCATCTTTGGTTCCATACTTCTTATTGCACTAATATCCTTAAAGCTACCCGGTCGGTTCTAACTGTGTGTCCCATACTTCTTATTACACTTATATCATTAAAGCTACCAGTCGGGTCCCTTTTTTGGTCCCATACTTTTTATTACACTGATATCAGTAAAGCTACCCGGTCGGGACTTATCTTTGGTCCCATACTTCTTATTACACTAATATCATTAAAGCTACCGGTCGGGTCCCATTTTGGTTCCCATACTTCTTATTACACTAATATCATTAAAGCTACTCGATCGGTTCTAACGTTGTGTCCCATATTTCTTATAACACTTATATAATTAAAGCTACCCGATCGGTTCTCAACTTTGGTCGCATACTTCTTATTACACTTATATCATTAAAGCTACCCGGTCGGTTTTCATTTTGGGTCCCATACTTCTTATTACATAAATGTCATTAAAGCTTTCTGGTCGCGTAACATTTTATGTCTCATTTTTGGTTCCAAACTCCGTAATAATCTTATATCATTAAAGCTACTCGTTTTAATATTGCTCAATTCTAACGGAATTAGATACGTAGGTGTAGCGTAACACCGATTCATACAGGATAGCAGATATAGAAAAAGGCCTCACTAAGCACAGCAGCGGATTTCCGATCGGAACTTGATACTGAATTAAATATTCATTTATCTGATGTTTTGTATACACGTTCAATGATCTGATAACATGCTAATGGAAATTCAGACATATGTATATATATGTACATCATGTATCATGTATACGTGGGATGATAGATCAGAATTAGAAACAACTTACTGCTTCAAGAATTTTATCACTAACAGATACTGTGTTGTTTACGGTTTATTAAATACGCACCCATTTCACGAGTTCAAAATTTAGTTATAATATTTCTAAAGGGAATTTATATTGGCTGAAGATATTATCACTATACAAAACGTTCTTCAGCTGTCGCCAATATAACACAAGGGGATTTCAATATGTTCAGGTTATTGTAGTCTCGCTCGCGCGAAACATATAATCTAACACAGGTACTTTTATTTTGAATAACCATCATGTGACATGCGTAATAGATTTTTCAGTTCGATATTGCAAGTCAGTGTTTATTTTATTTCAAATAAATCAATTTGGTCGTCATTGGTAAAATATAATCAAATGTCTGATTTGGATAAAATTTAGTATGTAAGTCTTTCAAGTGACAACGGCTACTTTCACATATCAACAATATATGATTTGGAAAATATTTTCCTAAGTGAAACCAACAGTTTCCAAAATGGAAACAATAATCTTGTACGTTTCTTGATGTATTGCATCGTTTATGGGTACTTATAGGTGTTACTTATCCTCAATACACCTGGGGTAACATTCCCCTTCGCTCTCTGTACGCATGGAATATTGATTTAAATTTGCATTTGAATAAAGTATTGCATCTGATAATCTTATCAAAATATTCTTCTCTTGTGATGCTGATTCAGTTAAAAAAGGGATAGATTGTTCAAAAGAACAATAACTTACAATACCTATCTTGTGATACCTGATGCAATAGAGCCTGTCAATTGACCAAACTACCGTCCGTAACGTTGTCATGGCAGTTAATCCACCATCGCGAATGCACTCACAAACTGAAAGTTGATATAAATGATACTGTTTGAAGCAAGTTTATCGTAAGGCACAAGTTCCAAAAATGTACAACAATGTATATTTAGCACAAATGCACTGTATTGAGCATGATAATGCGGTGCAACATTTACACAAATGCGTTAAACTAAAGCAGTCCAAGTATTGTTACATTCCATCTGCAGTAGGAATTGGCGACATGGAATTGGAATATGGCATAAAACTGTTATAACTCATTTACTCATCACATAATCATGGCTAAAATTAATTTACATTTAACTGTAATAAACATATTCATATCCATACTTACCAACCTTGAGACAATGGTTTATATTGACAGTTATGTGTTGTTTGTCCCTTCTATAGTCCATTATGTCTGTTTTATTGAGTCGGTAGGACGGTGCATCTGTTTAAAAGAAAACTAAATCCTTATGACACGAAGCTATAGTTCATTTCATTATCGTTATGATATGAATCTTTGTAGCTTATTTTATTATCTTTATACTTATTGTTTCTTTGTTTTCATGGTAAATACTTAAATGTGATTGGTCGAAAAATTCTTTTCATTCTGCTATTAAAGAAATTCCGAGAAAGGCGCGAAAAATGAGACGTCACAATTCGACAATTGACGTTACGTATTGATTTGAGAAAAAGAATCCCATTTACAACCAGTAAAATTGTACATACAACATGTTTTAAATCAGTTTCAAAAATCAAGTATAAGCGTTGATGTCAATTATTTTTAATTTCATCGGGGTATGAAACAAATTTTGTTTGCAAACTTCTGTAAGAATCCGCTACGAACCGGTGATCCTGGACTGTATACCGCTACTTTGTACACAAAAACAGAAAACAAATTAAGATGGTATTTCGACAGACTTTCAAAAGACAATTTTCACTTGCATATGTGTTCATCTAACAATTGGAAAGCAAAATAATACTAGATGTTCGTTGAGATGCCTTGTGTGTAGATATCAATAAGAATGTTTCATACAATTATGTAGCCATTTGTGTCATG
>NC_047031.1:2087481-2105687 GCF_902652985.1 Pecten maximus | reverse complement strand
CCCTTTAAAAAATTTTTATAGGCCCTTTCGGAAGGTTTTTAAAGGGAGATTTTTAAGACTTCATAAAATGAAGTATATCGTTGAATCTGACGTTGTCGGAAAGGCGGATTTTACTGTACAGTGTTACAAATCACAATATCTAGCTTTTTAATACATCATGTGTACATAAGCGTTTTTACCGGAACCTTGGGAATGTATATGTTTACGCATAAGACACAACGGCAAGTCAAAAGGCAGAACTTATTCTATTTTTGTTTTAATTTATTTTACCAACATTAACCTTACCAACCAAATTTGGTATCAGACTCCCCCGGTTTAGTAATTTGATCAGCCCTGTTTAGCGATTAGACCCCTGAGTTTAGTAAATCGCCAACCTTAGATAAGACAGTAGCGTTTTTGGTATTAATTTTATCATTATATTTCGACATTAAAGGGACATAAAATATAATGAAAGAGTTATTAGCTAGATAACTATAAAACAAACTATTAGTTATTCAATATTAGGAGCCGGGTAAACATACGACAACAAAAAATCTTAATAATTCATTTAAAACAATTTAATTTTATCGTCATGTTTCGACATTTAAAGGGCATAAAACATGATGAAAGAGTTATTAGTTAGACAATTATAAAAAAGAAACCATTAGTTATCCAATATCCTGAGCCCTGTAGACATACGACCACAAAACATCTTAATTATTCATTTAAAATAACACAGAGAACACAAAAAAAAATAATATCTGAACATAAAATCAATAGGCCGAACCGACATCAGGTTGATCTGGGAAAATGAGACACCGCGGAAAATACAGTACAATATAAAACTCGTTATGGTTCGAAAATTATATATCCCTAAATGTATCAACGGGATTGTATAACCATTCAGTAAATTCTCGGAAAGCTTTGACGGGAGCTCTGACGATAGCTTTGACGGGAGCTGTGACGATAGCTTTGATGGGAGCTTTGATGGGAGCTTTGATGGGAGATTTGATGGGATGTTTGACTGGAGCTTTGACTGAAGCTTTGGTGGGAGCTTTGACAGGAGCTCTGACGATAGCTTTGACGGGAGCTTTGACGGGAGGTCTTACGATAGTTTTGACGGGAGCCTTGACGGAAGTTTGACGGGAGCTTTGCTTATATGTATATATGTTGTATTTATCTAGATCAATTATGAAACGAACACCAAGCTCATATAATGAATTTGGTTTTAGTGATAAGTCCCATGTCCAATATAAATTGCTCTGGTAGTCAATTCTACAGGTACAATAACATAACTATTTATTTTTGAAATTGGCGTTAAATCGATGCTACATGGACAAAAACATGAAAATTATTAAGGTCACGACTTAAACGGAACAAACACAGATTTGTCCGATACCAATTCTACAGCAAGCTACCATTCAGGTACAACGACCATTGTAACAACCGTGTCTTGGATGACACCTCCCATAGTTACACTGCAAGGCCGTGTTTGTAAGTGCATCCCTAGACGAACAGAGTGGATGTTAAGACAACGATATAGGTGTATGTTTATACTGCAGTATTGGATACAAGACACCTGTAAGTAAGACGAAGAAAGGTCCGGATGACTACTCGGTAATTCATCAAACGATAGTTTACGTCTCGAAAGACATCGGATGGGAAACATAGTAAAATGTCCAACTTTATAATGGATATAAAGACCGCCCTAGTTTAGTAAAATGTCCAACTATATAATGGATATAAGGACCGTCCTCGTTTAGTAAAATATCCAACTATATAATGGATATAAAGACCGCCTAGTTTAGTAAAATGTCCAACTATATAATGGATATAAAGACCGCCCTCGTTTAGTAAAATGTCCAACTATATAATGGATATAAAGACCGTCCCCGTTTAGTAAAATGTCCAACTATATAATGGATATAAAGACCGCCCTCGTTTAGTAAAATGTCCAACTATATAATGGATATAAAGACCGCCCTCGTTTAGTAAAATGTCCAACTATATAATGGATATAAAGACCGTCCCCGTTTAGTAAAATGTCCAACTATATAATGGATATAAAGACCGCCCTCGTTTAGTAAAATGTCCAACTATATAATGGATATAAAGACCGCCCTAGTTTAGTAAAATGTCCAACTATATAATGGATATAAAGACCGTCCTCGTTTAGTAAAATGTCCAATCGTATAATGGATATAAAGACCGTCCTAGTTTAGTAAAATGTTCAACTATATAATGGATATAAAGACCGTCCTCGTTTAGTAAAATGTCCAACTATATAATGGATATAAAGACCGTCCCCGTTTAGTAAAATGTTCAACTATATAATGGATATAAAGACCGTCCTCGTTTAGTAAAATGTCCAACTATATAATGGATATAAAGACCGTCCCCGTTTAGTAAAATGTTCAACTATATAATGGATATAAAGACCGCCCTAGTTTAGTAAAATGTCCAACCCTATAATGGATATGAAGACCGTCCTAGTTTAGTAAAATGTCCAATCGTATAATGGATATAAAGACCGCCCTAGTTTAGTAAAATGTCCAACCCTAGACTGGATATACTGATCACCGTAGACAGGAGTCAATAACTTTTTAATGTTGTGTTCTTGTACTGCTTGTGTAACTATAAATAAGTCTCTGTTTAACATGTAAAACATGCCATTAATTTTAAATAATGAGTATCTACGTACACGTTACACAATAGAACAACTTAATAATTCATAAGAAATAACGTGAGAAATATAACAAACTTAACGCTCGAATGAAGGTTCGACAAGGTGCCGACAAGCATCAGGTTTACCCGTGAGAATGTGAGAGTACTCCATAGAGACTAGAGAGTCGTTAATGTTTTGATACTGTATATCAATGAGTCGTGACGACATACTGATTATATATGATGCCACTGATGATAGCTATTTGTTACACGTATCGAAAATAATTCTGAAAGTTGGTTCTCGAAAAACGAATTTTATTCCATTGATAAGATAACAGATACTCACAAGAAACATATAAGGATTTTTTCGTTGACTGCTGCTGACAATGTTACAATGTGACACACAAAATGGGTAATTTTTTTACTTATTTATTTTTATTTTTTGTAAATAAAAAAAAAAAAAAAAAAAAAAACACTGAAGATGCAATCAAATTTTCCAGATGACCATGTAAAAATCTATACACACATGGCAGTGTGTCGAGTCTGGAAACGTCTAAACACGAACCTTCCAAGAGCGATAACGTCAGGTACAACGATAACTCCGACAGGCGTGGCTAGGATGGCACCAGCCACACCTCCCATGGCTACACTACTGGGTCGGGAGTCATATACACTGATCAGTTTACGCCTCTGGGAAGATAGGTTCGATTTGTGCACTGCCAACTGGTTCCTCAGTTCCTGAAGAAGTTCGTCAAGTTCATTTTGGTCTGGTAAATGCGAGTTTATTTTCCGAGAGCAGCATATGTCACATATGTTATTTTCAGAGGAGACCAGAGTCGTTATCGTTGAGACAGTTTTCATGTTTGATGATGTCATACTTTCTTCTGTCATAGGAGAGGTAACCCAAACTGTGGTAAACACATCAGTACTGAGATGTGTAGATGAATCTACAGTTCCGACATTGGTTCCTCCTGGTTTGGAATTCGTAGTTAAAACAGAAGATGTCGCCCCTGGTTCTTGTGTGCTAAGATTTGCAAACAAATCGGTAGGTCCGACATCAACTCGTTCTGGTGAGGATGTGTTAGTTGAAACAGAAAATGTTGTACCAGGTTCTTGTGTACTGAGATGTGTAGATGACGTCATAGTTCTGACATTAGCGTCTCCTGATGTAGATGTCGAAGTAGTTGTCGCCTCTGGTTCTTTCGCGCTGATATGTGTAGATAAACCCGTAGATCCGAAAGCGGCTCCTTCTTTTGTGAATGTCGAACTTGCAACAGAAGATGACTCCTCGATTTCTGGTTTGCTGTAAGTGATATATGACGTCGATTGAACATCTGCTCCTGTTATTGTTGTCCTTCCCTGCGCGTATGTTGTTTTTGAAGTTTCAAACGTTCTTTCGTTAAGCAATCCTGAAAAAAATACGATACAATTATGTCCTAGTAGTAGAAGTATGTTCCCATACCCTGTTTGTTTAGATTGAAATTGCCTTTCTAATTATACAGTCTCTTGGTGTAGTTAAATTGCCCAAAGCTATATTCAACTTCGAATTAAAACTTTTGATATTGATGAAATCATGATAGGAGATGTAATTTCTTAAAATTATATCAATTGAAAATCGATAAGGAAAAAGAACTGTTCAATACTGACCTACATAATATTTATGGAAGGTAAGAAACCATCTGTATAAACTCGGGTAGAACAACATATCAACTTTATAGATAAGATGACATAAAGATATACATTCATAGTGAAAAGTATTGACATACTCCACGCGGGTTTCTGTTCTAAAGTTATAACGTTTCAATTTTAGTGTCAACGTTGTTACCTTTCTCACATAAAGCTTTAAGCAATCCATCGCATGGCATCGTCATCATCCAAACACTGAGCAAACGGACGCATTGAGACATTGGACAATAGGAAGGCTCACCAGGAAACCATTTCCCCCATCTATCAAAAATCCATTGACCAAGGGTATCTCCCTCTTTTACGTCACACTCCGTAGTATCATTAAATCTCAAACTAATCCAGTAAACTCCTCTGTCCCTTGAAAATAAAAAGTAAAATTTTACGATCAGTTATACAATAACTTTAATTTATCGCAATGCACAATCAAAACCAATTAATCGAGGAGAAACAAGTATTTTATGGTGACACTAGGAATGTATGTCTGCGGTGTCTGAACACATAATGACAAACAGTTTGCGACATCCCTGAGAATATACATGTGTGTATTTTCGTTTTGATGTTTGTTTAACATTTTAGGTATTTTCTTAACAAACGTTCTAATATGATTCTAACTATTGGTGTTCCCTTGACACCCACACTCGCATGACCCGAGCTGTTGAATTATCTTTGACTACCGTTTTTATAAGATCCCCGCTGTTGTTTTTTCTTTGACATACATTCCTGTATGACCCTAACTGATAATATTTCTTTAACAACCGGTCATACATGTAGCTACCCCAAGCTGTTGTTATTATCATACCACCATAACTGATAATATGACCCTTGTTGTTTATTCTGATATAACCAATGTTGTTGGCGTGTCTTCGCTCCTACTCTCGATTGATGTAAATTGTCGATGCTCCTTGACACCTGACCTCATAAATATGTCATTAACTATTTATATTTACTTCATAAGTGTCATTTTCTAATTCAGTTAAACCAAATTCAAATTTTTGTCATATATTCTCATATCATTTTAGCTGTTGGTGATTGCATTGCACGTGTTCTCATTATTTCTCGAATGGTCTCATATTTTTCTGTATTACATCTGGCCACATTCAACCCAAACTGTGTTGTCCTGGTCTAAAATGATCCTTCCTGTCGTTTCTGTCTTAATTCTCTTCTTCATATTACCCTAGCTGTTTGTATTCCCTTTACACCTGTTGTCATACGACTCCAGGTGTGTCACCTTTACACCTGTTGACATACGAATCTAGCTGTGTCACCTTTACACCTGTGGTCATACGACTCTGTGTGTCACCTTTACACCTGTTGTCATACGACTCTAGGTTTGTCACCTTTACACCTGTTGACATACGAATCTAGGTGTGTCACTTTTACACCTGTTGTCATACGACTCAAGGGGTCACCTTTACACCTGTTGGGATACGACTCTAGGTGTGTCACCTTTACACCTGTTGTCATACGACTCTAGGTGTGTCATCTTTACACATGTTGTCATACGACTCTAGGTGTGTCATCTTTACACCTGTTGTCATACGACTCTAGGTGTGTCACCTTTACACCTGTTGTCATACGACTCAAGGTGTGTCACCTTTACACCTGTTGTCATACGACTCTTTAATAAAACTGTAATTGGGAAGGTTAACGTATAAAAAACAACATAAACAATGTGCCTGAAGAAGCCTGAGATGACAGAAAGGCCTTAGCGACAAAGTCTGGGTTTTGTTAATATTACATATATATCACTACATGTGTTATATTTGTATATTTAATGATACTTACAGACCATGTTTCCGATATTAATCGTGAGTCGTAAAGTAGTCCCACTTTTCCTGACTATCTAGAACGATAAGGCTGCCATTTTTTTCCTTACAATATTTCTCTGCATTTCCCCAGCTTTGTCGATGTTGACGTATCAGCAGCTCCGTGAATAGAGGCATTCCCTCTGAAATTCATAAACACGACCAGGTGAATTAATGTAACATGAGCAATATAAATGGTTTATTTTCTTCTAATCGCAATCTATCACAAATTATTTCATTCAAATATACATTACATCATGTTCCTCTCATCTCAGCTGTATCCCACCATTCTAAACTAAATCGTGTTGCTATTAATTTAATATTGTTAGTAAATTAAGAATCATTTTACTTTTTTCTCGACCTTGGCTTGGCAATGATTATGAACGTTAGTTTTAATGTCTTAAAGTTTTGATATGAACTCCCGGATGGGATCCATTTTCGGTTTTTGTGAATGAAAACTTACTGATACAATTGTATTTCACCTACCGGTTAAGGTACCGGCTTATCGATGTTTTGAAGTAAAACAATAATATGTTGATAGTACGATTTTTAAGTGTAAATTAATTCCTATGAATAATGTTTTTATCAGTTAACATTTCTACCGGTTTGCTTCGGTCTTTTAAAATACGTTATTACCATGAAAAAGTTCAAAGACTGTTAGTATATTTCTATTCTTTTTAAATACTATGTGCTGTTGTCTTTCATATACTCTTATCCAATGAAAACAATGCTTGAACTTTCCTTAGCTACAGCTTAAATGACTTGATTGTTATTTCGACGGTACGGTAAATGATTACCATCTCTAAGACATTACATCAAGCACGTGCTGAATGTCCATTTTAAGTTCTTCAAATAACATTTGTTTGTTAGTTGTAATGTAACAGGATAACAAGAATATCCCAAAGATAGATACGAATATTACCTAAATTAGAAATCAAGTGTAATCTATACACTAAACCGTTGCCATCCATGGCCACTTCAGCCTGAAAAGAATAGTGAAGAGAATTTCATAACATAACATATAACTGCATATACAAGTTGGTATATATCATATTAACTTAGGATCAAATAACTTACCTCGCAAAAGAAAAGTCCATAACGTCACCAACACTACGACATCCATCGGTCGTAACGTCCAGGAGTCTATGACAACGGTACCTAGCTAGCTGTGTTTTATGTCTTCAACACCACGACATCCATCGGTAGGAACTTCTACGACCCTTTGACAGCGGTACGACTGCTGTGTTTTATGTCATCAACGTCAATGGTAGCCCCGCCCAGGTTTATAATTGTAGTATTAGGTTGTCGCACTTATATGTATAATCTTTACATTCTTTTAAATATTCTATATTGCCCATTGATTTTCATTCGAAAGACTTTATGATATACTTTATAGGACAGGGACAGGGGTTTTATCTGGTAATTAACGACTTAACCCATCAATCTGTATTGTTTGTCGTTAGTTCCCACACTTCTTGTCCCTAGGATAACTGAGGTAACAAACAGGCGACTCATTGTTTAATACTGTATATCTTTCTATAAACCAGTGTTGTCCTGTGGTTCTTATATGCGGTTCTCTATGGCATAGGGGCATATCATTCAACTTCGGAATTCCTGATTAGCAACTCTCAACCTTTAGGGAGCAAGAAGTTTACTTGCTATGCTATCTAACTCAATAGCTGGAAATTGCTTCAAGGTCCCATTTATATAACCTCATGGATATCGCAAGTTGTAAATGCATTCAATATGTTGGTAAAAGGCCAGTCCATTCAGGACTAGGGGAAACAATAGAGACAAAGTCATACATATCCAGCTAATTCCCACATCATTTAGCTGGGTGGAGTTAGGGAGAGGATGGAAACAACGGGATATATATTAGGGAAATACACAGGGCAGTAAGCTAGATAGGGAAAGAACGGGTTGGAGAAAAGATAAAGATACCGCTGGTATTTAACTGGGTTGAATAGGGGTAGAGTTGGAGACATGATTGAGTGGCTGGTGACATCTGTCCGGAGAGGTACCCACCGACCTAAGCTTGATAGCGTGGTTGGAGAAAGGATAGCGTCGGGATTGTCTCTGTCTAGGTATATAGGGGTGAATAAAGACAGACCAATATCTGTCATGGTAAAATAGACACGTGACATTTTCTTCGAGAGGATGAAATTGATGATTTGAAAGGTAACGTCATTTACGTGTATGTGGTCACTTGAAACAAAATGCAGCATGTGAAGTTCGAACTCTAGGCATATAACTGAAACCTAATAAACACTTACCATAGGGGTTATATATAATGAATGATCATTTGCATATTATTATTCGAAACTCTGTGGATGCACACAACATACAGTTTTAAGAGCAATGGCTACATAGAACAAACATTATATTTGTTTTTGTCAAAAAATTCAAAATTGCACCCTGTCGGCTGATTGATTTCGATTGATTTTTGTTAAAAGAACGTAGAGGATAGTCTCGTTAAATCATCATCCTTGGTCAATCTAAATCATTAAAGGTCAATCTAAATCATTACAGGTCAATCTGAATCATTATAGGTCAATCTAAATCATTATAGTTCAATCTAAATCATTATAGGTCAATCTAAATCATTATAGGTCAATCTAAATCATTATAGGTCAATCTAAATCACCTTATGTCAATCTAAATCATTATAGGTCAATATAAATCCCTCAGGTCAATCTAAATCATTATAGGTCAATCTAAATCATTATAGGTCAATCTTAATCACCTCAGGTCAATCTAAATCATTATAAGTCAATCTAAATCATTATAGGTCAATCTAAATCATCATAGGTCTATCTAAATCACCTCAGATCAATCTAAATCATTAAAGGTCAATCTAAATCATTATAGGTCAATCTAAATCATTAAAGGTCAATATAAATCATTATTGGTCAATCTTAATCATTATAGGTCAATCTAAATCATTATAGGTCAATCTAAATCACATCAGGTCAATCTAAATCAGTATAGGTTAACCTAAATCATTAAAGGTCAATATATACCATTATTGGTCAATCTATATCATTATAGGTCAATCTAAATCATTAAAGGTCAATCTAAATCACCTCAGGTCAATCTAAATTATTGAAGGTCAATATAAATCAGTATAGGTCAATTTAAATCACCTCAGGTCAATCTAAATCATTATAGGTCAATCTAAATCACCTCAGGTCAATCTAAATCATTATAGGTCAATCTAAATCATTATTAATCAATATAAATCAGTATAGGTCAATTTAAATCACCTCAGGTCAATCTTAATCATCATAGGTCAATCTAAATAATCACAGGTCAATCTAAATCATTATAGGTCAATCTAAATCATTATAGGTCAATCTAAATCATTATAGGTCAATCTAAATCATTATAGGTCAATCTAAATCACCTTAGGTCAATCTAAATCATTATAGGTCAATCTAAATCACCTCAGGTCAATCTAAATCATTATAGGTCAATCTAAATCATTATAGGTCAATCTAAATCATTATAGGTCAATCTAAATCCTAATACGTCAATCTAAATCATTATACGTCAATCTAAATCACCTTAGGTCAATCTAAATAATTATAGGTCAAGCTAAATCATTATAAGTCAATCTAAATCACCTTTGGTCAATCGAAATCATTATAGGTCAATCTAAATCATTATAGGTCAATCTAAATCATCATAGGTCAATCTTAATCACCTCAAGTTAATCGAAATCACATTAGGTCAATCTAAATCACTATAGGTCAATCTAAATCACATGAAGTCAATCTAAATCACCTTAGGTCAATCTAAATCACCTCAGGTCAATCTAAATCATTATAGGTCAATCTAAATCACCTCAGATGAATCAAAATCAGTATAGGTCAATCTAAATTATTATAGGTCAATCTAAATCATTATAGGTCAATATAAATCATTATAGGTCAATCTTAATCATTATAGGTCAATCTAAATCATTACAGGTCAATCTAAATCATTATAGGTCAATCTAAATCACCTCAGGTCAATCTAAATCATTATAGGTCAATCTTAATCATTATAGGTCAATCTAAATCACCTCAGGTCAATCTAAATCATTATAGGTCAATTTAAATCACCTCAGATCAATCTAAATCAGTATAGGTCAATCTAAATCATCATAGGTCAATCTAAATCATTATAGGTCAATCTAAATCATTATAGGTCAATCTCAATCAATGTAGGTCAATATAAACCAGTATAGGTCAATCTAAATCATTATTGGCCAATCTAAACCATTATAGGTCAATCTAAACCATTATACGTCAATCTAAATCTTTACATGTCAATCTAAATCATTATAGGTCAATCTAAATCATTATATGTCAATCTAAATCATTATACGTCAATCTAAATCATTATACGTCAATCTAAATCACCTCAAGTCAATCCAAATTATTATAGGTCAATCTAAATCAGTGTAGGTCAATCTAAATCACCTTTGGTCAATCTTAATCATTATAGGTCAATCTAAATCATTATAGGTCAATCTAAATCATCATAGGTCAATCTAAATCACCTCAGGTTAATCGAAATCACCTTAGGTCAATCTAAACCAATATAGGTCAATCTAAATCACATGAGGTCAATCTAAATCACCTTAGGTCAATCTAAATCACAACATGTCAATCTAAATCATTATAGGTCAATCTAAATCACCTCAGATCAATCTAAATCAGTATAGGTCAATCTAAATCATCATCGGTCAATCTAAATCATTATAGGTCAATCTAAATCATTATAGGTCAATCTTAATCATTATAGGTCAATCTAAATCATTACAGGTCAATCTAAATCATTATAGGTCAATCTAAATCACCTCAGGTCAATCTAAATCATAATAGGTCAATATAAATCACCTCAGGTCAATTTAAATCACCTCAGGTCAATCTAAATCATTATAGGTCAATCAAAATCATTATAAGTCAATCTAAATCATTAAAGGTCAATCTAAACCATTATAGGTCAATCTAAATGTCCATAAACCAAATAATTAAAACATACATATAATAAGAAAAAAAAGTATGTTTGTTTCAAAACTTCAAAGTAATCAGAAAACAATGTATTTAGTGACAGAATAAACATATCGATTTCACAACCTTTTTCGGAGAAAATTCTTCGTAACTGGAATAAGCACTATATCAGAACATGATCATGAATACTTTTTCGACAAATATACGGCAAATGATAAAAGCAGACATATGATTGTTGAACATTACATCTGGTGTTTAGGCACATCAAACATTATAAGACTTATGTCGTGTATGTTAAGCCACCAGCGGATAAGAATACAGTACACGGTTAAACTTATAAAATCCATAGCTAGCGCAATAGATACTATCGATCAGTTATGCGGGAAAAATTTAACATTGGATATTTGCTTTCAACATCTGAAGTTTGAGTTATTTACAGTATTTATGTTTTCTATGAATATTAAAAAAATGGTAAAGTATTATGTAAATGTAATGATTGACATAGACGATTTGTTGGTTGACACTTGACGTAAAGTTAAAGAATGCCTATGACAAAACTTTCAATATTTAAGCACAAATTAAGGTAAAAAGAACCAAAATGTTAGCCCAAAACGATTTCCATGTCGATTGAGCAATAAAGTAGTTTCTAGCAGTACCCGTTTTCTGTCCACGTAGTAGAATGAGTTTATATGGATAAGCTTTGATTTGCAATATGACTGCACACAGTATCATCGGAATATGTCTTTAGCATTGATAACCTTATCCGTCACAATAACATCCAACAACCCAACGTGTTATGCTCTACAGGTACCATATTTGACGGCTATAACGAATCCCAGTGGTTCAACTGAATCAGTTCGTTATATTGATAGTTCGTATTACGTGTATTACGAATTTTATTGGGATTTTCCCTCTTAAAACTTCGCTGTAAGAAAATTACAAAATAAAAATAAAAACAAACAAGTACAAATTAAAAGCGATGCAATTATTTTAAGTTAGTTATAACTTTCTGCCGAAACTATTCGCGTGAGGCAAGTGTGTACAAAGTACTAAAAGCATCTGAAGTATCATTTTGAGACTCCAGAAAACGGCCTATCTCGCGTAAATAATCACTCGCTGAAGCACCACTGATTACGGAATGTTCCTCTGTCTCTATTTTCTCCTCGTTTTCACTGTCCGAAACGTTTATAACTCCTTTTATAACATCTGCATCAGTCATATCGGTAGTATTACTGACGGAATCGGTCGTGGTGACCTTTAACCCGGAAGCCTCGTTTTCACCAGCTCTCATTCGCCTGATGAAAATGCCAAAATGTACCGTGTACACACTATGACATCTTAGAATGTATTAACAACTCGACATAAGCATCTCTAAAACAACTCACTTTATTCAGAAGTCATCGAAAACATAACTCATCGATTCAATAGACAAACCATTATATACCATGAAAATTAATGTGCACTCGGCGCCTCTCGGTGACACGGTTGTGATCACTAGGGCATGACTTTCCGACTTCGTACTTAAGTGATAAAATAACACGGAATTTCAGCTGACGGGACCGCTAAATTGGTTCGTTACGCACAATGTTTGGCTATGTGAAATTCGCAATATGATTACAGAACTACATAGAAGTAGGAGGGAGCATAGCTGGGAAATCGGAATCAGTTCGTAATTTCCATGAAATCGCTATAAGAGTGTTCGTACTAAACGTGTTTTACTTTAGTTCTTTAATTTGTATCCTTTTCCCTAAATGAGATATTTCTAAAATTCTCACATTGATTATTGCTTAATGCCAAACTAACACTACGTTTTACACATTAAATATTAATTCTGAGGACAAATGTTGGAATATTGAACCCTAACCGTCCAGTGGAAAGGTATGTGTGCTACCACTGTCCAATCATACCACTCTTAGTAGTGAAGTGTGGTGTAATAATCAGAAAATGAAAACATTCCTCGATTTACTTTTTGATATGTTAAAGGTCATTTTACGGTTTTCAAGATATTCCTTTACAGAAATAAATGACTTTCGGCAATAATTTGCTGCAAAACCTTTTTGACGAATGGAAAAACTGGTTAGTTTATACTTGATGAAACTAATAAAGGAAAGGCACACAACAGTAAGTGTTTATTTTTTTTTTGAAATTTAAGGAAATGAACATTCATTACAACCCTAACTCAAAAAGGAAGAAAACAAAAAAAATACAAATAAGTAAGACAAAACCAAAACAATCAATATCTGGTCAAGGCCATTTATTTAATAAAATTTGGTAACCTTTCAGTCAGACATTCCTTAGACAAAATATCAGGTCCCAAGCCTTTCAGTCAGACATTCCTTAGACATAATATCAGGTCCCAAGCCTTTCAGTCAGACATTCCTTAGACAAAATATCAGGTCCCAAGCCTTTCAGTCAGACATTCCTTAGACATAATATCAGGTCCCAGGCCTTTCAGTCAGACATTCCTTAGACATAATATCAGGTCCCAGGCCTTTCAGTCAGACATTCCTTAGACATAATATCAGGTCCCAAGCCTTTCAGTCAGACATTCCTTAGACATATTATCAGGTCCCAAGCCTTTCAGTCAGACATTCCTTAGACATAATATCAGGTCCCAAGCCTTTCAGTCAGACATTCCTTAGACATAATATCAGGTCCCTGGCCCTTTTCACTGTTCTGAAGACGTTGTTAAAACAGTTTTAGCAAAACAGGACTAGAATATATATATTTTTTAGAATCAGTAATATAATATTCGTCAGGCCCTTTTCAGGCCTACTCTCCTCTTGGTTATTGTTACCAAACTCAGATTTTACTGAATATAAACTTATTAAATGTGCACACACACAAAACTACAGTGCAAGGAAATATACACGTTGTGTGTGTGTACAACCAAGTTAACCGAGTTTCAAGGTAGACGTGTTGGTATATCTTTATCTTGGAAAATGTCTTAACAGAAACACATCCCTTTGCTTTCAAATAGGTATTATAACAAACGTGTACTTAATATTTATACTACAAATTACATTTTGCGTGTGTATACACAATGTACGTCAATGTATCATCGTGATTTGATTTACCAAATAACTATAATATCCGTGACACCTTTTCCCCCTGTTTGAGAAATATTGATCTTGATATCCCTAGACTTTGACCTGATACAGATACAACACTGAAATAATCTACAAATAGCATTAGTATTAATATAATTAACTGGTCCATCATAACAAAACGAATACTGGACAAATAAAACAGGTTACAATGTATATGCATGTTCACATATAGACCTACTTCATCAATGTTACTACCTACTGCTCTAGGGGACACAACTCGTATATACCTCAAAATCTGTATAAATATCTGTAAACTGAATAACATCAGCAACACCTCGTTAACATCAAGTAAGCATTAACGTTATGGCCAAATTTGCTATGTCAAGCATGCAACACAAAATAAAGCCTTAAAGCCATATCGACAAACACTTAACAAATACATTCTTTAACACAGATATCTATCTGATAAAATAAAATACACCAACATATATAGAGGAACATCGGGAGTGTTTTGTATCTATTTACAATATATAAATACATGTATATGAATCCCTGTTTGAAAATATTGACCACGATATATTTAAATTTGACTAAGCATTTATAAAGACTAAAAAAAGGGTTAAATGCTACAAACAATTGCATTATTTCTTATAACAATATTAACACCGCCACAATCCACGAAACAACATATACATTGATACACTGCACTTCCTGGAGAAAAGGATAAAACAGGCCACACCATAAACAGGTCACATCAGAATCCAATCAATTTCAAACAATAGTCCTGACTTAGATTACCTACCACCTCAGGGGAGACAACTCTACCACATCAGGGGAGACAACTCTACCACCTCAGGGGAGACAACTATTCCACCTCAGGGGAGACAACTCTACCACCTCAGGGGAGACAACTCTACCACCTCAGGGGAGACAACTATACCACCTCAGGGGAGACAATTCTACCACCTCAGGGGAGACAATTCTACCACCTCAGGGGAGACAACTCTACCAACTAAAGGGAGACAACTCTACCACCTCAGGGGAGACAACTCTACCACCTCAGGGGAGACAACTCTACCAACTCAGGGGAGACAACTCTTGAAGAATATTTCTGTGTGATAGCTTCATTTGAAACTACAATCAAGCCGTCCAATGTCACCAAAATCAATTAGATATCACACCCTAAATGCTTAATAGTCACGCTTGTACCCATGCAAGACTGTCGCTTTGTTACTTAAACTACAATTTATGTAACAGATCGATGCTGGCAATATGTGGAAATTCTAAACGAACTATTTGCTTGTCTTATAGGGGTATCTTGACATTGACTGTTCCAGACAACAGATTACAAACTCCTGTGGTCGGCTACCAAAGAGGAACATTTATAACACTTCAAAACACATTTACGATAGCGCTGGCCTCGCCGAACAAAATGCATAAGTACATAACCATAAAGGCTGCCATGAAGTATGACCTGTCGTGTAATCAAAAATAAAATTAACCGACAAATTAATTATAGGACGAAAACCATGATTTAAAAGCGTTGTTTGTTTTGTTTAACAACCTATATTTACATTCTGAGTGTTAATTTTTATATGATTTGACCATGAAAACACTATAAAAACAGTATGAAAACACTATCAAAACAGTATGAAAACATCGTTTCACGTGCTGATTTTCCACATACAATATCAGTAAAATAGTTATTTCCTTGAACAATAGTCCCCGTTTAATTTCCGTAAATTTTGTTTTGTTGGTCATAATTCGCATAAAATTAATCTAATTTAACACAAATTATTGTATTCGATGTTATTAAATGTCTTTTTGTTTTGAATAACAAGCAACACTAAAAAATAAATAAATAACGACTGGAAACTGCGGAGCGAAAGGACACGATGGTGCGTTGGCGTGGTCACCGACTGTTTCATTAATTTAACATCGTTTCGTATATAGATATATACAGAGTGACGTAGACAAAATACAACAGCTCCAAGCCATAATTATTACAAACTATTTTGATAATGTTGTACCAGGTGTACAAAGCAGTGATTCCTTATCGCCTGTTGATCACAATTAAGGTTACGCAGCACAGCCCTATCGGGTCTGGTCAACTGTGTAGTCTTACGGCCACTGGTCAGGATTCCTAAAATAGAAAAGTGGAGATAATTACTGGAAGCGTCTGTTTGTTTATTATGTAGATTGAAGTAAAGCTGAAAAAGTGGACATGATGTTCCACACAGAACAACAAAACAAGACATATTTAGTTTCAGGAAAATATATAAATATATATATAAATGTATACATATAAGCAAATAGCTTACAAAAATATACCTGTGTTGACAAGCGACGCCATGCGTTTCATTGCAGCTGGCAGTTTCCATTGATCCAACTTTCAGCCTGTAAGATGATCCACCAGTGCGGTTATATAACATTCCCATACACAGATTAGAATGATTAGTTTGTGGAGGATTGAAGTCCATCCATGACGGCATAGGTGGTGCGTACTTCAAACCCGTCCAGAGCAATCCGGAGGTTTCTTGACCTCTAGCTGTACAATATGATATAAAACATGCAAACTGTCATCACCATCATCATCATCATCATCATCATCATAGCACCATCACCAACACCACCACCACCACAACCACCACCAGCATAACCACCACAACCACCACCAGCATAACCACCACAACCACCATCACTACCACCACCACCACCACTACCACCACAACCACCACAATCACTACAACCACTACCACCACCACCACCACCACCACCACCACCATAACCATCATCATCATCATCATCATTATCATCATCATCATCATCATCTAAAACGAACAACAGATAATTCCGACAAGTTGGTGTAGAGAACGGCAAGGTTTCCTCAGAAGAGAACAAAATCATCAGTGAAAGTATTTAACTTTATTACCATATCAATACATCAACAATATACAAATGTAGGAATATCCCATGCCATTGAAAGGACGTTCAGCATATACATTGTGTTTCGAAAGTCATTAGTCTTAATGGTGAATTGCTTTACTTAACTCTAAAATCGTAAAAAAATGTACCTACTTAACATTCTAACCCGGAAGATGATCCAGGATATGTATCTTTTGTATGTTACTGCTGAATGAAATGTCAAGGGTTCAGCTCCAGTACTGGCACAGAAATCCTAGGGTATATAATGACGTAAATATATACTTTGTATACAAAAAAAAATCACAAACAAGAATATCAACATGTTCAAATACAAGTGAAGAAGGGAAATGCAGTGTTATTGAAATAAAAGAATGACACAAACGACCCACAAAAAATATAAGTACGTTGGCGATAACAGCTTTAAATACCAATGTTGAGTGAAGCTGAGGCTAACTTTGAAATCAAGTAAGAAAATATGCAAACGATACAAGATATAAGCATATTTAAATACAAAATTATACTTAAATGAATAGAGTAGAGTTTAATGAAGACCAGGCTGTCTTAGGCATTTCAGATTTATATTTTATGATAGGAGTTAAATGTTCATGCTCCGAATTCTTAAATCAGGCAAATAGTGCAAATACATATGAATTATTGAATTTCATAAGTAAAACATTGAAATTATGTTTTAAGGTAGACCGACCCTTCGGGTTTCCTCTGATAGATCTCCTTAATTTAATTTTTATTTCAATGTTAATTATGCTCTTATCACAAAAAGCACATACAAAACATATGTCACCACGTTCGTTTTACTACCAGGGCCACATAAAGATACGTATTAATTAATAGCTGAACCATATTTTTAAGGATTTTGGTAGATTTTATCTTTCCCCGATAATATTCACCTCAAGCATAAAAAGGAGTTTATATCCTATTTATATCATCAGTATGAGCAATATCATTCATAATTATCAAATAAAGAGAAGATTCTTTGGGTGGTTAACAAAATATGGCTATTTTTATACGAAAAACCTGTTATTTTTAGTGAAAAATTGATTTAAAAAAATACACGTTTATTTTTTTCCTGAAAAAATGAAAGA